>NW_027039713.1:0-8208 GCF_034236695.1 Oncorhynchus nerka | reverse complement strand
GGGCTGGTTCTGTCTGCGGAGTTGCATCAGATGCTGTCTGATAAGAATGAAACAAAATTGCTAACTTGTTGTTATAAAAGTGTATATAAAATGTATGTATATGTAGCAGAAAAGCTGTAAGAAGATATGTGTCCTCCGAAGAGGGGGTGGGTTATTAAAACATTAAAATAAGGTGCCTAGTGGTTCTTGTACTATTGAATCCCAAAGAAACAACCATGTAGCCTAAGTCATAGGTTATTGCAATAGAACTACCATTCTACCACGTACCTTTTCAGTAAATACCTGGTAATTCATTGGCTTAATGGCAGTGAATGCACTGCTTTGCTTTTGACTGATCCCTGGGCCACATTGTTGACACACTTGCGCCAATGCATTTGTATTATTCGGTCACAACGTCACAGGTGAGTGAGTCACTCTGGATTGGTTGACACTGCCCCCTTGAGGTGGTCATACAGGAAAAAAAGAGATCTTATTAAATGACCAGAGGGGTTATGTCATAAACCCTAAAAGTTCCAGAATGGGGTGAAAATGGCAGCCAGGGAGAAATCCAAACCAGTCTAATTGGAATTAATGTCTATCCTGATTTTACTTATTTATGGAGGGAAATAAAAGTAAGCCACATGATATATCTGAAATTGTGTAACAGAATTATTGTCAACCTTAAATATAGTCATATAATTATACAGTTTTCTTCAAATTCATTATTTTACACAATATCTTACAACAGCACTGGCAAACCATGGTTGACCAACTCCCTGACCAAAATGGCTGACCTCACTGCCATCATAAGAAGGTTCATACCCATTCTAGTATTCTAATTCCTAATTATATGATAAAGAACTCCAAATCTAGATGCAATGCAGGAATAATATAACATCCAAGACCCACTAGTCATAGGCTCTGTATTATACCCCAAATACATAAGAAATAAATGTACTTTCACACAGAATCTTCCTTCAGAAACAAACATTTCAGTCTACCCAGGCTAGCATTATGATGACAATTTCACTCCAACTCAGGGAGAAATGGTCCCATTTGATACATTTTCAATTTTCTCTCATGAATAATTTGTGTGATAGGCCTAAAATGGTCTCTATCTATCAGTTGTTTAATAACCCATGCTTTGTATAAAAAGGCAGCTTCTCACTGTACTAATTACTATGAATTATTGTACTATGAATAATGAACATCGCTATTCTAACATGCATTGACGTTTCATCTCTGACTTTGTCCACTGACTAGTACCACAGAGAGGGTATTGCGTAACCATATTAATGACAGCTCTCAACAAACTGATTGTGACAGAGTTAACTATTGTATGGCTTGGACCCTTTGGAGCCAGCTGCCTGAAGGCATGGATTAGGTTGTATCTCAATACTATAATTTGTTTCCTGTCTCTCCTCTACTAATATGAAGTAACTGATGAAAGCCAGTACCTAGTATATGCATGCACCATATCGAATTCGCCTTTCCTATTTTTTCCCCAGATCAGTGCAGATAAAGGAGATATGAGGAGAGGTTTAAGTATGAAGATGCAGCCCTTATATTACGATCAATGGATTAATAACACAATTGCTGAACAGCCTGACTGAGGTGTACCGGTATCTGGTGCCACTAGGGCGACTACTATTATAAAACATCACTTGCAGTTTCCATGGCGCTTATACTCTGGCTTTACCCTACTATTGGTTGGATCTATTAAGGGCTATTGATGATCGATTGGTTGGTGATGTGGTCATCGGATGGTGGAAGTGGGCCTCATCTCATTCCCCCACTCTAATATCCCCCTACCCTATACCATTACACATGGGCACACTCACAGATAGATAGAGGTAAAAACAAAGAAAAGGGCAGGACTGGAAAAGAAAGCGAGAAAGAAACAGAGAGAGAACAGAGAAAGGCAGAGAAGAGGAAGGACACACCACACCACAAGAGAGCAGGCGGAAGAGAAAGAGAAAAGAGCAGTTTCCATAGCAACAGGGAGGGACCAGTGGTAGTGTGGTGCTGGCAACTACAGTAACACACAGTAGAGAGAGAGGCACTCTGGTGAGGTAACATCATGGCTGCCTCTGTTTTCCAGCTTCATTCAGCTCAATAGACATTGAAGTCATTATTTACACAAATCAATATGCCTCTGACAGGACATTATGAAATTACAATAAATCAATACAATTTTATTTGAAAGGAGGTCAATTGACAAAGAGTACTTTATAAATCCAGAACTAAATCCCTAGCTACAGAAAGCCTATCAGGATTAAACCCCAATTCAATGTGCATTTAATATAATAAAAACACATTTTTTTAAATTTAATTGATATTGTACTCTGTGACAGAGGTAAACACAAAAAATATACAATTAGTACTTATTTTAGATTGATTTGGGGAGTATCTTTGTCACTTTCTACATGCAGTACCTTTCAAGCAGATCTCACAGTGTAGATGAATACAGAGACATAGTGGTGAAATATCTTAGTATTGTGACAATGCTCATTCATTGCTGCTGTGACATGCATGGTGGTTATTACAAACCCATCCTCCATGCTGACACATCCATTCTATTCACATCATAAAATCTGGACATTTGCATTAACGGAACTCTAGACTACACTTAAGACAGGCAGCCCAATTCTGATCTTTTGCAGAAATTACTGGCAAAAAATCTGACCTGATCGGCCAAAATACCAATAATTTGGCAAAAGATCGGAGTTGGTTTTCCTGTGTAAAGGCAGCCATAGAGTTACTAAAATCGGAACGTCATGCTGGCTTTAATAATCAAAATAAACATATTGTTGAGAAGTTAAACGTGTCAAGATAAGACTGTTAATCTACTCAGTGTACACACCAAGCCCTGATTGTATGCATGTCTGCCATGCAGTCCAGTGACCACACACACAACTGTTAACATTGCTAACCAACAAAAATCAGGCAACTTTATTTGACAAAACAGAATCATAAGACAAATCTATACATAATATTTAAATAGTTAAAGACACAATATGGAACAACTCATAAGCAACTGAACACTGACTTTATACTGTACATTTCCTTCTATCTATAAAACTGATAGTATATTCTACACATGACTAAATCACATGTTTTCCTATGACTACACTGATAGCAGGTTCACATGTTTTGGAATGAGTCTTGCCCTGGAGGCAGAACTAAGCAAATCCGCTGGATAGGCCAGCTGCAAAGTCAGACTTGGCTATATTGTAAAAATTCATGAAAACTACATTAAACTTTTTGGTCTAAATTTAAGGTTAGGCATTAGGGTTAACAGTGTGGTTACAGTTAGATTTAAAATCAGATTTTGTGGCTGTGCCAACTAGTGACCATTCTGCAGAGCTGCCCCCAGAAAAATATTCTTTATGAAAAACGCTAACCTGCACACTGATATACCTACAGTACATTAGAGAGCTGGCCTGTGTCCCAAATGGCACCCTAATTTCCTACATAGGGCTCTGGTCAAATGTAGTGCACTATGGGCATTTGGGACACATTCCTGATCCTAGACCTGTTCTTCCAGGTAAAAGAGGGCACCAGATAGACAGGGGCCAAGGAATCCTATGTCCAGTGTGTGGTACAGTATATTAGTAGTATATCAAGAGGTGTTGCGTTGTGCACTTAAAGGGACATTTCTAACATTTTCAACATTGTATTCATCATCTCCAGAACTACCCTAACATCAACATATGTGAAAATGCCATGTTTCTATGTTTTGAAGTCAAAATTAGTTTTTCTAATGGCATCATCTGGTGTGCATCGTGATTTCAACCAGTTATGAGTAGGCATACTTCACTAATGGATTCAAATCACATGATGCACACCATATGATGGTGAACAAATATATATAACATAGCTGATTCAAAACATAGAAACGTGACATTTTCACATACATTGATGTTGGGGTAGTGCTGATTATGAATATGTATAAAAATGTCATATTCAACAGGCCCAAACAACTGATCCTGGATCAGAAACCACCAGATAAATAGAATAAAAGAGGGTGGACAAGCTAGACTCTGATCAGTTGGGCAATAGCGGAAGAGAGCAGCCAGGGGGCATAAAGTGGCAGCTTCACATGTTCAGCCTCCTCCCAAACCCGTTTCATGACTAGTTCCGTGCTGGGAGAAAGACAACGATTCACAGTTAATGACAACATCCGTGTGGTGACTCAGTTCACAGTAATGACAGCTTCCTTCTTCTATGTAACGACTTCCTCAGTTGTGAATTGGCCCCGACGCATTAGGAGGCCAAGCCCAGGAGGAATCCACCCACAAACCCGCTGGACAGAACAATGTTCTTCTTGACAAACTCTGTGGCCTGCAGAGAGGGGAAGGAGAAACAAGCAGACTGTGGAGGTCACCTCCAATAACTGAAGGGTTATAAGTGATAATAGATGGAAAAATAAGATTGTTATACGCAGGGTATACTTTAGTTTCTGCTTGTGATAAATCCAGAAATGTGCTTTTACAGTGTGAGTTCGCTAGAGGGCGATGTTGCTGCATTATTAGTCCATCAAATGGCTGCGGATGACTCAGGTATTTATGAACTTAGCTATTTCCCCCCAAATATGATAATTAAGTATACCTTTTTTTCCTCATAAGTACATGCAATGCAAGGCACTGAGATTCAAGCGGACTGGCAATCCAATTGAATCAAAAAGCAGCTCCCACACCCAGGTACTGGTGTTAGTCTCACGGAATAAATGAACAGTAAAGGACCAATGAGCACGCACACATCTCAAACATGTTCACCTTATAGAATCACGCAATACTATAGGCACAATAGCCTACCATAAAGAAATGATTAGTAAAGTCAGGCAGTGTAATTAATACCTTTACCTCCTCGAAGAAGGAGTTAATTTCAGGGGCTGCTTGCTTGGTTCTCTTCTTCAGGTGTTTCTTTGCTTTGTTCACGTCCTTCTCCACTTTCTTCCAGTCCACCTGCACGTAGCCACTGTGATTCGCTATCTGCAGGAGAAGGTGCAGAAAGGAAAATGAGTGAGGATTGTTGGGTTGCATGTGAAGTGGCACTCCGTTCATGTTGTAACATGTGATGTCATTGGTGTTCCCAAGTGGCGCCTTAGTTGATGTGAAGTAAGGCACTGCATCTCAGTGCTAGAGGCGTCACTATAGACCCTGATTAGTTTCCAGGCTGTATCACAACTGGCAGTGATTGGGAGTCCAATAAGGGCAGCGCACAATTGGCCCAGCGTCTTGCGGATTAGGATTTGGCAGGGTAGGCGTCATTGTAAATAAGAATTTGTTCTTAACGGACTTGCCTAGTTAAATAAACTTTTAAAAATGGAATAGAGATGTGTATTATGTATTATGTACCCAGCGTTGACTCAATAGAAATATGATGCATCTCTTACCTGTAATAACAGGAACCCTCCACCTATGGCAGTTGCAGCTATCTTCCCTACTCTCTGGAACAAGTATCCTGCACACCTGAATGTGAGAGAGAGGAGTGACTGATAGCAGTGTTGTAGTACTCGAGTCCAGGACTCAGACTTGACTCGGACTCAAGTCTCAATTTTCATGGCTCAACTCAGACTGGACCAGAAGTGACTTTGTTGTCAGAAAATCTCTCTGATGCATAATTTAAAATATGGGGCCTACTAGCTACAACAGCAAATGTTAGATATATCCTTAAAATGTACCAACAGTTGGAGAGAATTTTGATTTTTAAATGGTTGGACCACAGCTTTTAGCACTACCAAGGGACTTGTGACTCGACTTGGGAATAAAGGACTCGGACTGGAACACTAGGGACTAGAGGTTGACCGATTATGATTTTTCAACGTTGATACCGATTATTGGAGGACCCAAAAAAGACCATACCGATTAATCTGCCAATTTTTATTTATTTATTTGTAATAACGACAATTACAACAATACTGAATGAACACTTATTTTAACTTAATATAATACATCAATAAAATCTATTTAGCCTCAAATAAATAATGAAACATGTTCAATTTGGTTTAAATAATGCAAAAACAAAGGTTTGGAGAAGAAAGTAAAAGTGCAATATGTGCCAAAGCTAACATTTAAGTTCCTTGCTCAGAACATATGAGAGCTGGTGGGTCCTTTTAGCATTAGTCTTCAATATTCCCAGGTAAGAAGTTTTAGGTTGTAGTTATTATAGGAATTATAGGACTATTTCTCTCTATACCATTTGTATTTCATATACCTTTGACTATTGGATGTTCTTATAGGCACTTTAGTATTGCCAGTGTAACAGTATAGCTCTCCTCGCCCCTACCTGGGCTCGAACCAGGAACACATCGACAACAGCCACCCTCGAAGCATCATTAACCATCGCTCCACAAAAGCCGCGGCCCCTGCAGGGCAAGTGGAACAACTACTCCAAGTCTCAGAGCGAGTGACGTTTGAAACTCTATTAGCGCGCACCCTGCTAACTAGCTAGTCATTTCACATCGGTTACAGCAACCTAATTTCTGGAGTTAATAGGCTTGAAGTCATAAACAGCTCAATACTTGAAGCATTGCGAAGAGCTGCTGGCAAACGCACGAAAGTGCTGTTTGAATGAATGCTTATAAGCCTGCTGCTGCCTTCCACCGCTCAGTCAGACTGCTCTATCAAATATCAAATCATAGACTTAATGATAGCATAATAACACACAGAAATACAAGCCGTAGGTCATTAATATGGTCAAATCCGGTAACCATCATTTCGAAAAATAAAACATTTATTATTTCAGTGAAATACGGAACCGTTCCGTATTTTATCTAACGGGTGGCATCCATAAGTCTAAATATTCCTGTTACATTGCACAACCTTCAATTACGCAAAATTATGGCAAATTAGTTCGCAACGAACCAAGCGGCCCAAACTGTTGCATTTACCCTGACTCTGCGTGCAATGAACGCAAGAGAAGTGACACAATTTCCCTAGTTTAATATTGCCTGCTAACATGAATTTATTTTAACTAAATATGCAAGTTTAAAAATATATACTTCTGTGTAGTTTTTAAGAAAGGCATTGATGTTTATGGTTAGGTACATTCGTGCAACGATTATGCTTTTTTTTCTCGCAAATGCGCTTTTGTTAAATCATCCCCTGTTTGGGGAAGTTGGCTGTCTTTGTTAGGAAGAAATAGTCTTCACAGTTCGCAACGAGCCAGGCGGCCTAAACTGCTGCATATACCCTGACCCTGAAGAAAGGCGTTGATGTTTATGGTTAGGTACACATTGGTGCAACGACAGTGCTTTTTTCGCGAAAGCGCTTGTTAAATCACCCGTTTGGCAAAGTAGGCTATGATTCAATGATAAATTAACAGGCACCGCATCGATTATATGCAACGCAGGACAAGCTAGATAACCTAGTAATATCATCAACCATGTGTAGTTAACTAGTGATTATGTTAAGATTGATTGTTTTTTATAAGATACGTTTAATGCTAAATAGCACCTTACCTTGGCTCCTTGCTGCACTCGCATAACAGGTAGTCAGCCTGCCACGCAGTCTCCTTGTGGAGTGCAATGTAATCGGCCATGATCGGTGTCCAAAAATGCAGATTAACGATTGTTATGAAAATTTGAAATCGGCCATTACGATTAATCGGTCGACCTCTACTAGGGACTCAAGGTTAAGTGACTTGACTACATCACCGACTCATACCATGCATTTCATCAGTGAAATGTGTTGATGTGTTTCCGAGGGGCCAAAGATCCAGACATTTGTATAATAAGCATATTTAGCCTATACACCTTTGCTTTGGGTTGCATACCAGCCAGTGACCCCTCCCATCGCGATCTGCGTGGTCACAGAGTATTTCTCTGCGAGGGGACCAGAGTTATTCCCAAACACCATGCTCCACCATTGGTGCCTCCGGGCGTACTCTGTCAGGTCCACCACCTCATAGGTCTCATCCTCGCTCTCCGGCTCATCCTTTTCTGATAAGATGTCATCTGGGATGAAGGAAAGACATACAAATAATTTAAACTGTTTTGCTTTCACTTTATATCACCTAGGCAACCTAGGACAGGTTTTTCTATCATCTAGGCAACATAGGGCAGGTTTTTCTATCATCTAGGCAACATAGGGCAGGTTTTTCTATCATCTAGGCAACATAGGGCAGGTTTTTCTATCATCTAGGCAACATAGGGCAGGTTTTTCTATCATCTAGGCAACCTAGGGCAGATTTTTATATAATCTAGGCAACCTAGGGCAGGTTTCA
>NW_027039712.1:44681-90941 GCF_034236695.1 Oncorhynchus nerka | reverse complement strand
GAGGAAGGAAGGAGGAAGGAAGGAAGGAAGGAAGGGAGGGAGGAAGGAAGGAAGGGAGGGAGGGAGGGAGGGAGGGAGTGAGGGAGGGAGGGAGGGAGTGAGGGAGGGAGGGAGGGAGGAAGGAAGGAAGGAAGGTCTATGGTGATAGGTGGGATGGGCTGAGAGGGTGGTCTATGGTGATAGATGGGATGGGCTGAGAGGGTGGTCTGGTCTATGGTGATAGATGGGATGGGCTGAGAGGGTGGTCTATGGTGATAGATGGGATGGGCTGAGAGGGTGGTCTATGGTGATAGATGGGATGGGCTGAGAGGGTGGTCTATGGTGATAGATGGGATGGGCTGAGAGGGTGGTCTATGGTGATAGATGGGATGGGCTGAGAGGGTGGTCTATGGTGGTAGATGGGATGGGCTGAGAGGGTGGTCTATGGTGGTAGATGGGATGGGCTGAGAGGGTGGTCTATGGTGATAGATGGGATGGGCTGAGAGGGTGGTCCATGGTGATAGATTTGATGGGCTGAGAGGGTGGTCTATGGTGGTAGATGGGATGGGCTGAGAGGGTGGTCTATGGTGATAGATGGATTAGCTGAGAGGGTGGTCTATGGTGATAGATGGGATGGGCTGAGAGGGTGGTCTATGGTGGTAGATGGGGATGGGCTGAGAGGGTGGTCTATGGTGATAGATGGGATGGCTGAGCGGGTGGTCTCTATGGTGGTAGATGGGATGGGGCTGAGAGGGTGGTCTATGGTGGTAGGTGGGATGGGCTGAGAGGGTGGTCTATGGTGGTAGATGGGATGGGCTGAGAGGGTGGTCTATGGTGATAGATGGGATGGGCTGAGAGGGTGGTCTATGGTGGTAGGTGGGATGGACTGAGAGGTGGTCTATGGTGATAGATGGGATGGGCTGAGAGGGTGGTCTATGGTGATAGATGGGATGGGCTGAGAGGGTGGTCTATGGTGATAGATGGGATGGGCTGAGAGGGTGGTCTATGGTGATAGATGGGATGGGCTGAGAGGGTGGTCCATGGTGGTAGATGGTATGGGCTGAGAGGGTGGTCTATGGTGGTAGATGGGATGGGCTGAGAGGGTGGTCTATGGTGATAGATGGGATGGGCTGAGAGGGTGGTCTATGGTGATAGATGGGATGGGCTGAGAGGGTGGTCTATGGTGATAGATGGGATGGGCTGAGAGGGTGGTCTGGTCTATGGTGATAGATGGGATGGGCTGAGAGGGTGGTCTATGGTGATAGATGGGATGGGCTGAGAGGGTGGTCCATAAACACCCAGCAGCCCTCCATAAACACCCAGCAGCCCTCCATAAACACCCAGCAGCCCTCCATAAACACCCAGCAGCCCTCCATAAACACCCAGCAGCCCTCCATAAACACCCAGCCCTCCATAAACACCCTCCATAAACACCCAGCAGCCCTCCATAAACACCCAGCAGCCCTCCATAAACACCCAGCCCTCCATAAACACCCAGCCCTTCATAAACACCCAGCAGCCCTCCATAAACACCCTCCATAAATACCCAGCAGCCCTCCATAAACACCCAGCAGCCCTTCATAAACACCCAGCCCTCCATAAACACCCAGCAGCCCTCCATAAACACCCTCCATAAACACCCTCCATAAACACCCTCCATAAACACCCTCCATAAACACCCAGCAGCCCTCCATAAACACCCTCCATAAACACCCAGCAGCCCTCCATAAACACCCAGCCCTCCATAAACACCCAGCAGCCCTCCATAAACACCCAGCAGCCCTCCATAAACACCCAGCAGCCCTCCATAAACACCCAGCAGCCCTCCATAAACACCCAGCAGCCCTCCATAAACACCCAGCAGCCCTCCATAAACACCCAGCAGCCCTCCATAAACACCCAGCAGCCCTCCATAAACACCCAGCAGCCCTCCATAAACACCCAGCAGCCCTCCATAAACACCCAGCAGCCCTCCATAAACACCCAGCAGCCCTCCATAAACACCCAGCAGCCCTCCATAAACACCCAGCAGCCCTCCATAAACACCCAGCCCTCCATAAACACCTAGCAACCCTCCATAAACACCCTCCATAAACACCCAGCAGCCCTCCATAAACACCCAGCAGCCCTCCATAAACACCTAGCAGCCCTCCATAAACACCCAGCCCTCCATAAACACCCAGCAGCCCTCCATAAACACCTAGCAGCCCTCCATAAACACCCTCCATAAACACCCAGCAGCCCTCCATAAACACCCAGCAGCCCTCCATAAACACCCTCCATAAACACCCAGCAGCCCTCCATAAACACCCTCCATAAACACCCTCCATAAACACCCTCCATAAACACCCTCCATAAACACCCTCCATAAACACCCTCCATAAACACCCTCCATAAACACCCAGCAGCCCTCCATAAACACCCAGCAGCCCTCCATAAACACCCAGCCCTCCATAAACACCCAGCAGCCCTCCATAAACACCTAGCAGCCCTCCATCAACACCCAGCAGCCCTCCATAAACACCCAGCAGCCCTCCATAAACACCCAGCCCTCCATAAACACCCAGCAGCCCTCCATAAACACCCTCCATAAACACCCAGCAGCCCTCCATAAACACCCAGCAGCCCTCCATCAACACCCAGCAGCCCTCCATAAACACCCTCCATAAACACCTAGCAGCCCTCCATCAACACCCAGCAGCCCTCCATAAACACCCAGCCCTCCATAAACACCCAGCAGCCCTCCATAAACACCCTCCATAAACACCCAGCAGCCCTCCATAAACACCCTCCATAAACACCCAGCAGCCCTCCATAAACACCCAGCAGCCCTCCATAAACACCCAGCAGCCCTCCATAAACACCCAGCAGCCCTCCATAAACACCTAGCCCTCCATAAACACCCTCCATAAACACCTAGCAGCCCTCCATAAACACCCTCCATAAACACCTAGCAGCCCTCCATAAACACCCTCCATAAACACCCTCCATAAACACCCAGCAGCCCTCCATAAACACCCTCCATAAACACCCAGCAGCCCTCCATAAACACCCTCCATAAACACCCTCCATAAACACCCTCCATAAACACCCTCCATAAACACCCTCCATAAACACCCTCCATAAACACCCAGCAGCCCTCCATAAACACCCTCCATAAACACCCAGCAGCCCTCCATAAACACCCAGCCCTCCATAAACACCCAGCAGCCCTCCATAAACACCCAGCAGCCCTCCATAAACACCCAGCAGCCCTCCATAAACACCCAGCAGCCCTCCATAAACACCCAGCAGCCCTCCATAAACACCCAGCAGCCCTCCATAAACACCCAGCAGCCCTCCATAAACACCCAGCAGCCCTCCATAAACACCCAGCAGCCCTCCATAAACACCCAGCAGCCCTCCATAAACACCCAGCAGCCCTCCATAAACACCCAGCAGCCCTCCATAAACACCCAGCAGCCCTCCATAAACACCCTCCATAAACACCCAGCAGCCCTCCATAAACACCCAGCCCTCCATAAACACCCAGCAGCCCTCCATAAACACCCAGCAGCCCTCCATAAACACCCAGCAGCCCTCCATAAACACCCTCCATAAACACCCAGCAGCCCTCCATAAACACCCAGCAGCCCTCCATAAACACCCAGCAGCCCTCCATAAACACCCAGCCCTCCATCAACACCCAGCAGCCCTCCATAAACACCCAGCCCTCCATAAACACCCAGCCCTCCATAAAGACCTTTATAAACACGAACCCCAGTTAGAGACAGAACAGAGCTGGAATAGAACATGAACCCCAGTTAGACATACAGAACAGAGCTGGAATAGAACATGAACCCCAGTTAGAGACAGAACAGAGCTGGAATAGAACATGAACCCCAGTTAGAGACAGAACAGAGCTGGAATAGAACATGAACCCCAGTTAGAGACAGAACAGAGCTGGAATAGAACATGAACCCCAGTTAGATACAGAACAGAGCTGGAATAGAACATGAACCCCAGTTAGAGACAGAACAGAGCTGGAATAGAACATGAACCCCAGTTAGATACAGAACAGAGCTGGAATAGAACACGAACCCCAGTTAGAGACAGAACAGAGCTGGAATAGAACATGAACCCCAGTTAGAGACAGAACAGAGCTGGAATAGAACATGAACCCCAGTTAGAGACAGAACAGAGCTGGAATAGAACATGAACCCCAGTTAGAGACAGAACAGAGCTGGAATAGAACATGAACCCCAGTTAGAGACAGAACAGAGCTGGAATAGAACATGAACCCCAGTTAGAGACAGAACAGAGCTGGAATAGAACATGAACCCCAGTTAGAGACAGAACAGAGCTGGAATAGGACATGAACCCCAGTTAGAGACAGAACAGAGCTGGAATAGAACATGAACCCCAGTTAGACATACAGAACAGAGCTGGAATAGAACATGAACCCCAGTTAGAGACAGAACAGAGCTGGAATAGAACATGAACCCCAGTTAGACATACAGAACAGAGCTGGAATAGAACATGAACCCCAGTTAGAGACAGAACAGAGCTGGAATAGAACATGAACCCCAGTTAGAGACAGAACAGAGCTGGAATAGGACATGAACCCCAGTTAGAGACAGAACAGAGCTGGAATAGAACATGAACCCCAGTTAGACATACAGAACAGAGCTGGAATAGAACATGAACCCCAGTTAGAGACAGAACAGAGCTGGAATAGAACATGAACCCCAGTTAGAGACAGAACAGAGCTGGAATAGAACATGAACCCCAGTTAGAGACAGAACAGAGCTGGAATAGAACATGAACCCCAGTTAGAGACAGAACAGAGCTGGAATAGAACATGAACCCCAGTTAGAGACAGAACAGAGCTGGAATAGAACATGAACCCCAGTTAGAGACAGAACAGAGCTGGAATAGAACATGAACCCCAGTTAGAGACAGAACAGAGCTGGAATAGAACATGAACCCCAGTTAGAGACAGAACAGAGCTGGAATAGGACATGAACCCCAGTTAGAGACAGAACAGAGCTGGAATAGAACATGAACCCCAGTTAGAGACAGAACAGAGCTGGAATAGAACATGAACTCCAGTTAGAGACAGAACAGAGCTGGAATAGAACATGAACCCCAGTTAGACATACAGAACAGAGCTGGAATAGAACATGAACCCCAGTTAGAGACAGAACAGAGCTGGAATAGAACATGAACCCCAGTTAGATACAGAACAGAGCTGGAATAGAACATGAACCCCAGTTAGAGACAGAACAGAGCTGGAATAGAACACGAACCCCAGTTAGAGACAGAACAGAGCTGGAATAGAACACAAACCCCAGTTAGAGACAGAACAGAGCTGGAATAGAACACGAACCCCAGTTAGAGACAGAACAGAGCTGGAATAGAACATGAACCCCAGTTAGAGACAGAACAGAGCTGGAATAGAACATGAACCCCAGTTAGAGACAGAACAGAGCTGGAATAGAACATGAACCCCAGTTAGAGACAGAACAGAGCTGGAATAGAACATGAACCCCAGTTAGAGACAGAACAGAGCTGGAATAGAACACGAACCCCAGTTAGAGACAGAACAGAGCTGGAATAGAACACGAACCCCAGTTAGAGACAGAACAGAGCTGGAATAGAACATGAACCCCAGTTAGAGACAGAACAGAGCTGGAATAGAACATGAACCCCAGTTAGAGACAGAACAGAGCTGGAATAGAACATGAACCCCAGTTAGAGACAGAACAGAGCTGGAATAGAACATGAACCCCAGTTAGAGACAGAACAGAGCTGGAATAGGAGCCATGTTACTGTAAGGAGAGATTTATGCAGGTAGCCAGGGAGGAATGAGATGACTAAGGGATATCACTGGGGGCGATTTAACTCCTGAAACTAAATTAAACAAATGCATCACTCTGGAACCAGGGGATGTTTGTTTATAATAAAATAACACACATTTCCCATCCATCCATTACCAGGATGTTAAACAGGCTGGACAAGAGGACTAGAGGACCAGAGGACCAGAGGACTAGAGGACCAGAGGATTAGAGGACCAGAGGACCAGAGGACCAGAGGACTAGAGGACCAGAGGACCAGAGGACCAGAGGACCAGAGGACTAGAGGACCAGAGGACCAGAGGACTAGAGGACCAGAGGATTAGAGGACCAGAGGACCAGAGGAACAGAGGACTAGAGGACCAGAGGATTAGAGGACCAGAGGACCAGAGGACTAGAGGACCAGAGGATTAGAGGACCAGAGGACCAGAGGACTAGAGGACCAGAGGATTAGAGGACCAGAGGATTAGAGGACCAGAGGACCAGAGGACTAGAGGACCAGAGGACCAGAGGACCAGAGGACTAGAGGACCAGAGGACTAGAGGACCAGAGGACTAGAGGACCTGAGGACTAGAGGACCAGAGGACCAGAGGACCAGAGGACCAGAGGATTAGAGGACCAGAGGACCAGAGGACCAGAGGATTAGTGGACCAGAGGATTAGAGGACCAGAGGACCAGAGGACCAGAGGACCAGAGGACCAGAGGACCAGAGGACTAGAGGACTAGAGGACCAGAGGGAGAGATAGATGGAGTGCAGAGTGGCAAGCAGGGTGTGGGAGAGGGCAGCTAAACACACACACTCACGCAGGCACACAAACATCTACAACACACACACACTCACGCAGGCACACAAACATCTACAACACACACACACTCACGCAGGCACACAAACATCTACAACACACACACACTCACGCAGGCACACAAACATCTACAACACACACACACTCACGCAGGCACACAAACATCTACAACACACACACACTCATGCAGGCACACAAACATCTACAACACACACACACTCATGCAGGCACACAAACATCTACAACACACACACACTCACGCAGGCACACAAACATCTACAACACACACACAAACTCACGCAGGCACACAAACATCTACAACACACACACAAACTCACGCAGGCACACAAACATCTACAACACACACACACTCACACAGGCACACAAACATCTACAACACACACACACTCACGCAGGCACACAAACATCTACAACACACAAACACTCACGCAGGCACACAAACATCTACAACACACACACACTCACACAGGCACACAAACATCTACAACACACACACACTCACGCAGGCACACAAACATCTACAACACACACACACTCACGCAGGCACACAAACATCTACAACACACACACACTCACGCAGGCACACAAACATCTACAACACACACACACTCACGCAGGCACACACAAACATCTACAACACACACACAAACTCAAGCAGGCACACACACATATACACACACACCCTCACGCAGGCACACACACATCTAAAACACACACACAAACTCAGGCAGGCACACACACATATACACACACACCCTCACGCAGGCACACACACATCTAAAACACACACACACTCACGCAGGCACACAAACATCTACACACACACACACTCACGCAGGCACACACACATATACACACACACTCACGCAGGCACACAAACATCTACAACACACACACACTCACGCAGGCACACACAAACATCTACAACACACACACAAACTCAAGCAGGCACACACACATATACACACACACACTCACGCAGGCACACAAACATCTACAACACACACACACTCACGCAGGCACACACAAACATCTACAACACACACACACTCACGCAGGCACACACACACATGGCTTGCAAGGGTTGTATCTAAATGCAGAGCCCAGGATCCCTCCTCTGATCACAGCAGAACATATAGACAGAACACGCGGGACGGGAGGAGAGGAATTCCTCTCTCTCTCTGTTAATAGAAACATTTACATCTTACTAAGAGTTGGCAGGTGTGACCCCGGCGTTGTGGAGAGCAGACGCATGCCAGGCATCATTAGGCGCTGTGCCAAGCCACTTGGCTGCCAGCCTGTTCCTGCTCCTCCTCCCGAGCTGCTCTGTTCTGGAGCTGACTGGTTGGAGAGGAGAGGGAGAGACAGACAGGCTCCAGTATGCACTGTGGAGAGGTACAGTATCTCTCTCTCTGCCTGTCTCTGAGAGGGGCTCCAGTATGCACTGTGGAGAGGTACAGTATCTCTCTCTCTCTGCCTGTCTCTGAGAGGGGCTCCAGTATGCACTGTGGAGAGGTACAGTATCTCTCTCTGCCTGTCTCTGAGAGGGGCTCCAGTATGCACTGTGGAGAGGTACAGTATCTCTCTCTCTCTGCCTGTCTCTGAGAGGGGCTCCAGTATGCACTGTGGAGAGTTACAGTATCTCTCTCTCTCTGCCTGTCTCTGAGAGGGGCTCCAGTATGCACTGTGGAGAGGTACAGTATCTCTCTCTCTCTGCCTGTCTCTGAGAGGGGCTCCAGTATGCACTGTGGAGAGGTACAGTATCTCTTTCTGCCTGTCTCTGAGAGCGGCTCCAGTATGCACTGTGGAGAGGTACAGTATCTCTCTCTGCCTGTCTCTGAGAGGGGCTCCAGTATGCACTGTGGAGAGTTACAGTATCTCTCTCTGCCTGTCTCTGAGAGGGTCTCCAGTATGCACTGTGGAGAGGTACAGTATCTCTCTCTCTGCCTGTCTCTGAGAGGGGCTCCAGTATGCACTGTGGAGAGGTACAGTATCTCTCTCTCTCTGCCTGTCTCTGAGAGGGGCTCCAGTATGCACTGTGGAGAGGTACAGTATCTCTTTCTGCCTGTCTCTGAGAGGGGCTCCAGTATGCACTGTGGAGAGGTACAGTATCTCTCTCTCTCTGCCTGTCTCTGAGAGGGGCTCCAGTATGCACTGTGGAGAGGTACAGTATCTCTCTCTGCCTGTCTCTGAGAGCGGCTCCAGTATGCACTGTGGAGAGGTACAGTATCTCTCTCTGCCTGTCTCTGAGAGCGGCTCCAGTATGCACTGTGGAGAGGTACATTATCTCTCTTTCTGTCCCTACATGTTATTCAGATGGATACTACTCAGATAAAGAGGAGAACGAGAAGGGGGCAGAAGTGGATAGAAGGGGGCAGAAGTGGATAGAAGGGAGAGAAGTGGATAGAAGGGGGCAGAAGGAGACAGAAGGGGGGAGAAGGGGGAGAAGGAGGCAGAAGGGGGGAGGAAGGAGGCAGAAGGGGGGGGAGAAGGAGGCAGAAGGGGGAAGAAGGAGGCAGAAGGGGGGAGAAGGAGGCAGAAGGGTGGAGAAGGAGGCAGAAGGGGGGAGAAGGAGGCAGAAGAAGGAGGCAGAAGTGGATAGAAGGGGGCAGAAGGGGGGGCAGAAGGGGGCAGAAGGGGGAGAAGGAGGCAGAAGGGGGAGAAGGAGGCAGAAGGGGGGAGAAGGGGTGAGAAGGAGGCAGAAGGGGAGAAGGAGGCAGAAGGGGGGAGAAGGAGGCAGAAGGGGGAGAAGGGGGTGAGAAGGGGAGGCAGAAGGGGGAGAAGGAGGCAGAAGGGGGGCAGAAGGAGGCAGAAGGGGGAGAAGGGGGGAGAAGGGGGAGAAGGGAGGCAGAAGGGGGGCAGAAGGAGGCAGAAGGGGGAGAAGGGGGGAGAAGGGGGAGAAGGAGGCAGAAGGGGGCAGAAGGGGTAGAAGGGGGCAGAAGGGGGGAGAAGGGGACAGACAGGGAAATGGCTATGGGTGGGATGAGCCCCCTAAGTGACTCTCATCAATTCTATTGAAGAGGGTTTATGGTCTTGTCGGGAACTCAGCCTCCTCTGTGTTGCTCCGCCTTACCCCGTTGTCCCGCCTCTGAGAAGCAGAGCTGCTGTGGTGGTGACATCATATCGGTCTGATATCTGATTGGACGACACCTACAGCACCCAATGTCACAGGAAGGCCAAGAAGATCATCAAGGACAACAACCACCCGAGCCACGTCCTGTTCACCCCGCTATCATCCAGAAGGCGAGGTCAGTACAGGTGCATCAAAGCTGGGACCGAGAGACTGAAAAACAGCTTCTATCTCAAGGCCATCAGACTGTTAAATAGCAATCACTAACTCAGAGAGACTGAAAAACAGCTTCTATCTCAAGGCCATCAGACTGTTAAATAGCCATCACTAACTCTCACTGAGACAATCAGGTAAGACAAGGCCCAGTCTGAGTTGTAGAGTCAGGGGGACTCGTCTCACTGAGACAATCAGGTAAGACACGGCCCAGTCTAAGCTGTAGAGGCAGGGGGACTCGTCTCCTCGTCTCACTGAGACAATCAGGTAAGACACGGCCCAGTCTGATTTGTAGAGGCAAGGGGACTCGTCTCCTCGTCTCACTGAGACAATTAGGTAAGACACGGTCCAGTCTGAGCTGTAGAGGCAGGGGGACTCGTCTCCTCGTCTCACTGAGACAATCAGCTAAGACACGGCCCAGTCTGAGTTGTAGAGGCAGGGGGACTCGTCTCACTGAGACAATCAGGTAAGACAAGGCCCAGTCTGAGCTGTAGAGGCAGGGGGACTCGTCTCACTGAGACAATCAGCTAAGACACGGCCCCAGTCTGAGCTGTAGAGGCAGGGGAACTCGTCTCCTCGTCTCACTGAGACAATCAGCTAAGACATGGCCCAGTCTGAGTTGTAGAGGCAGGGGGACTCGTCTCCTCGTCTCACTGAGACAATCAGGTAAGACACGGCCCCAGTCTGAGTTGTAGAGGCTGGGGGACTCGTCTCCTCGTCTCACTGAGACTATCAGGTAAGACACGGCCCAGTCTGAGCTGTAGAGGCAGGGGGACTAGTCTCACTGAGACAATCAGGTAAGACAAGGCCCAGTCTGAGTTGTAGAGGCAGGGGGACTCGTCTCCTCATCTCACTGAGACAATCAGCTAAGACAAGGCCCAGTCTGATTTGTAGAGGCTGGGGGACTCGTCTCCTCGTCTCACTGAGACAATCAGCTAAGACACGGCCCCAGTCTGAGCTGTAGAGGCAGGGGGACTCGTCTCCTCGTCTCACTGAGACAATCAGGTAAGACACGGCCCAGTCTGAGTTGTAGAGGCAGGGGGACTCGTCTCCTCGTCTCACTGAGACAATCAGCTAAGACACGGCCCAGTCTGAGTTGTAGAGGCTGGGGGACTCGTCTCCTCGTCTCACTGAGACAATCAGCTAAGACACGGCCCAGTCTGAGCTGTAGAGGCAGGGGGACTCGTCTCCTCACGGTACTCCATTCTGCTTGTTTGTTTTATCTGTCGGCCCCGTTGCCTAGTCAATGCCATTTTACCTGCTGTTGTTATGCTAGCTGATTAGCTGTTGTCTCACCCACTGTTTTAGCTAGCTTTCTGAATTCAACACCTGTGATTACTGTATGCCTCGCTGTATGTCTCTCTCAAATGTCAATATGCCTTGTATACTGTTGCTCAGGTTAGTTATCATTGTTTTAGTTCACAATGGAGCCCCTAGTCCCACTCCTCATACCCCTGATTCCTCCTTTGTCCCACCTCCCACATATGCGGTGACCTCACCCATTACAACCAGCATGTCCAGAGATAAAACCTCTCTCATCATCACCCAGTGCCTGGGCTTACCTCCGCCATACCCGCACCCCACCATACCCCTGTCTGCGCATTATGCCCTGAATATATTCTACCATGCCCAGAAACCTGCTCCTCTTATTCTCTGTCCCCAACGCTCTAGGCGACCAGTTTCGATAGCCTTTAGCCGCACCCTCATACTACTCCTTCTCTGTTCCGCGGGTGATGTGGAGGTAAACCCAGGCCCTGCATGTCCCCAGGCACCCTCATTTGTTGACTTCTGTGATCGAAAAAGCCTTGGTTTCATGCATGTCAACATCAGAAGCCTCCTCCCTAAGTTTGTTTTACTCACTGCTTTAGCACACTCTGCTAACCCTGATGTCCTTGCCGTGTCTGAATCCTGGCTCAGGAAGGCCACCAAAAATTCAGAGATTTCCATACCCAACTATAACATCTTCCGTCAAGATAGAACTGCCAAAGGGGGAGGAGTTGCAGTCTACTGCAGAGATAGCCTGCAAAGTAATGTCATACTTTCCAGGTCCATACCCAAACAGTTCGAACTACTAATTCTGAAAATTACTCTCTCCAGAAATAAGTCTCTCACTGTTGCCGCCTGCTACCGACCCCCCTCAGCTCCCAGCTGTGCCCTGGACACCATTTGTGAACTGATTGCCCCCCATCTAGCTTCAGAGTTTGTTCTGTTAGGTGACCCAAACTGGGATATGCTTAACACCCCGGCAGTCCTACAATCTAAGCTAGATGCCCTCAATCTCACACAAATCATCAAGGAACCCACCAGGTACAACCCTAACTCTGTAAGCAAGGGCACCCTCATAGACGTCATCCTGACCAACTGGCCCTCCAAATACACCTCCGCTGTCTTCAACCAGGATCTCAGCGACCACTGCCTCATTGCCTGTATCCGCTACGGTGCCGCAGTCAAACGACCACCCCTCATCACTGTCAAACGCTCCCTAAAACACATCTGTGAGCAGGCCTTTCTAATCGACCTGGCCCGGGTATCCTGGAAGGACATTGACCTCATCCCGTCAGTTGAGGATGCCTGGTCATTCTTTAAGAGTAACTTCCTCACCATTTTAGATAAGCATGCTCCGTTCAAAAAATGCAGAATTAAGAACAGATACAGCCCTTGGTTCACTCCAGACCTGACTGCCCTCGACCAGCACAAAAACATCCTGTGGCGGACTGCAATAGCATCGAACAGTCCCCGCGATATGAAACTGTTCAGGGAAGTCAGGAACCAATACACGCAGTCAGTCAGGAAAGCTAAGGCCAGCTTCTTCAGGCAGAAGTTTGCATCCTGTAGCTCCAACTCCAAAAAGTTCTGGGACACTGAAGTCCATGGAGAACAAGAGCACCTCCTCCCAGCTGCCCACTGCACTGAGGCTAGGGAACACGGTCACCACCGACAAATCCATGATTATCGAAAACTTCAACAAGCATTTCTCAACGGCTGGCCATGCCTTCCGCCTTGCTACTCCTACCTCGGCCAACAGCTCCGGCCCCCCCGCAGCTCCTCGCCCAAGCCTCTCCAGGTTCTCCTTTACCCAAATCCAGATAGCAGATGTTCTGAAAGAGCTGCAAAACCTGGACCCGTATAAATCAGCTGGGCTTGACAATCTGGACCCTCTATTTCTGAAACTATCCGCCGCCATTGTCGCAACCCCTATTACCAGCCTGTTCAACCTCTCTTTCATATCGTCTGAGATCTCCAAGGATTGAAAGCTGCCGCAGTCATCCCCCCCTCTTCAAAGGGAGACACCCTGGACCCAAACTGTTACAGACCTATATCCATTCTGCCCTGCCTATCTAAGGTCTTCGAAAGCCAAGTCAACAAACAGGTCACTGACCATCTCGAATCCCACCGTACCTTCTCCGCTATGCAATCTGGTTTCCGAGCCGGTCACGGGTGCACCTCAGCCACACTCAAGGTACTAAACGACATCATAACCGCCATCGATAAAAGACAGTACTGTGCAGCCGTCTTCATCGACCTTGCCAAGGCTTTCGACTCTGTCAATCACCATATTCTTATCGGCAGACTCAGTAGCCTCGGTTTTTCGGATGACTGCCTTGCCTGGTTCACCAATTACTTTGCAGACAGAGTTCAGTGTGTCAAATCGGAGGGCATGCTGTCCGGTCCTCTGGCAGTCTCTATGGGGGTGCCACAGGGTTCAATTCTTGGGCCGACTCTTTTCTCTGTATATATCAATGATGTTGCTCTTTCTGCGGGCGATTCCCTGATCCACCTCTACGCAGACGACACCATTCTATATACTTTCGGCCCGTCATTGGACACTGTGCTATCTAACCTCCAAACGAGCTTCAATGCCATACAATACTCCTTCCGTGGCCTCCAACTGCTCTTAAACGCTAGTAAAACCAAATGCATGCTTTTCAACCGATCGCTGCCTGCACCCGCATGCCCGACTAGCATCACCACACTGGATGGTTCCGACCTTGAATATGTGGACACCAATAAGTACCTAGGTGTCTGGCTAGACTGCAAACTCTCCTTCCAGACCCATATCAAACATCTCCAATCGAAAATCAAATCAAGAGCCTCCTTCACTCACGCTGCCAAGCTTACCCTAGTAAAACTGACTATCCTACCGATCCTCGACTTTGGCGATGTCATCTACAAAATTGCTTCCAACACTCTACTTAGCAAACTGGATGCAGTTTATCACAGTGCCATCCGTTTTGTCACTAAAGCACCTTATACTACCCACCACTGCGACTTGTATGCTCTAGTCGGCTGGCCCTCGCTACATATTCACGTATGTCATATGTGTTCCGGAGTTCTAAATTGAGCAGCTGCTGAAAAATGAGCTCCTGTATATATTGAGATTTAAATGTTTTTTTAGAGTGAAGTACATCGAAAAAATCAAGAGAAAACTGCCAGACTCAATAGAAGACAAAACAAGGAACAAACAAAAAGACAGGCTTTTGAAGAAGTAACTATTTTTCATAAAATTGTACAGTTATCTTAGCTAGCTGAATTGCTAGCTGAATTGTTTACTTGTTGCTAAGCAGTTGCTAGGGACTCTCCTGGAAGAAGCTAGCTAGCTTACAAATAATAACAACAAAAAATATCTAGTTAACAGAAGAAAGGAAGACAAAATAAGGACAGAAGAAAAAGGAAAAGAAAAGGACAACAAAGTGAAACCTCTAAAGAAACGAGACCATAATACAAGAAACAGCACTATAGAGAGATAGAACAACAACAACGCAGCCACTGCCAGCTAGCCTACTTCAGCAGTACTGTATCATTTGAATTATTTTAGTCAATAAGATTCCTGCTACGTAAGCTTAACTTTCTGAACATTCGAGACGTGTAGTCCACTTGTCATTCCAATCTCCTTTGCATTAGCGTAGCCTCTTCTGTAGCCTGTCAACTATGTGTCTGTCTATCCCTGTTCTCTCCTCTCTGCACAGACCATACAAACGCTCCACACCGCGTGGCCGCGGCCACTCTAATCTGGTGGTCCCAGCGCGCACGACCCACGTGGAGTTCCAGGTCTCCGGTAGCCTCTGGAACTGCCGATCTGCGGCCAACAAGGCAGAGTTCATCTCAGCCTATGCCTCCCTCCAGTCCCTCGACTTCTTGGCACTGACGGAAACATGGATCACCACAGATAACACTGCTACTCCTACTGCTCTCTCTTCGTCCGCCCACGTGTTCTCGCACACCCCGAGAGCTTCTGTTCAGCGGGGTGGTGGCACCGGGATCCTCATCTCTCCCAAGTGGTCATTCTCTCTTTCTCCCCTTACCCATCTGTCTATCGCCTCCTTTGAATTCCATGCTGTCACAGTTACCAGCCCTTTCAAGCTTAACATCCTTATCATTTATCGCCCTCCAGGTTCCTCGGAGAGTTCATCAATGAGCTTGATGCCTTGATAAGCTCCTTTCCTGAGGACGGCTCACCTCTCACAGTTCTGGGCGACTTTAACCTCCCCACGTCTACCTTTGACTCATTCCTCTCTGCCTCCTTCTTTCCACTCCTCTCCTCTTTTGACCTCACCCTCTCACCTTCCCCCTCTACTCACAAGGCAGGCAATACGCTCGACCTCATCTTTACTAGATGCTGTTCTTCCACTAACCTCACTGCAACTCCCCTCCAAGTCTCCGACCACTACCTTGTATCCTTTTCCCTCTTGCTCTCATCCAACACTTCCCACACTGCCCCTACTCGGATGGTATCGCGCCGTCCCAATCTTCGCTCTCTCTCCCCGCTACTCTCTCCTCTTCCATCCTATCATCTCTTCCCTCTGCTCAAACCTTCTCCAACCTATCTCCTGATTCTGCCTCCTCAACCCTCCTCTCCTCCCTTTCTGCATCCCTTGATTCTCTATGTCCCCTATCCTCCAGGCCGGCTCGGTCCTCCCCTCCTGCTCCTTGGCTCGACGAATCATTGCGAGCTCACAGAACAGGGCTCCGGGCAGCCGAGCGGAAATGGAGGAAAACTCGCCTCCCTGCGGACCTGGCATCCTTTCACTCCCTCCTCTCTACATTTTCCTCTTCTGTCTCTGCTGCTAAAGCCACTTTCTACCACTCTAAATTCCAAGCATCTGCCTCTAACCCTAGGAAGCTCTTTGCCACCTTCTCCTCCCTCCTGAATCCTCCTCCCCCCCCCTCCCTCCTCTCTGCAGATGACTTCGTCAACCATTTTGAAAAGAAGGTCGACGACATCCGATCCTCGTTTGCTAAGTCAAACGACACCGCTGGTTCTGCTCACACTGCCCTACCCTGTGCTCTGACCTCTTTCTCCCCTCTCTCTCCAGATGAAATCTCGCGTCTTGTGACGGCCGGCCGCCCAACAACCTGCCCGCTTGACCCTATTCCCTACTCTCTTCTCCAGACCATTTCCGGAGACCTTCTCCCTTACCTCACCTCGCTCATCAACTCATCCCTGACCGCTGGCTACGTCCCTTCTGTGTTCAAGAGAGCGAGAGTTGCACCCCTTCTGAAAAAACCTACACTCGATCCCTCCGATGTCAACAACTACAGACCAGTATCCCTTCTTTCTTTTCTCTCCAAAACTCTCGAACGTGCCGTCCTTGGCCAGCTCTCCCGCTATCTCTCTCAGAATGACCTTCTTGATCCAAATCAGTCAGGTTTCAAGACTAGTCATTCAACTGAGACTGCTCTTCTCTGTATCACGGAGGCCCTCCGCACTGCTAAAGCTAACTCTCTCTCCTCTGCTCTCATCCTTCTAGACCTATCGGCTGCCTTCGATACTGTGAACCATCAGATCCTCCTCTCCACCCTCTCCGAGTTGGGCATCTCCGGCGCGGCCCACGCTTGGATTGCGTCCTACCTGACAGGTCGCTCCTACCAGGTGGCGTGGCGAGAATCTGTCTCCTCACCACGCGCTCTCACCACTGGCGTCCCCCAGGGCTCTGTTCTAGGCCCTCTCCTATTCTCGCTATACACCAAGTCACTTGGCTCTGTCATAACCTCACATGGTCTCTCCTATCATTGCTATGCAGACGACACACAATTAATCTTCTCCTTTCCCCCTTCTGATGACCAGGTGGCGAATCGCATCTCTGCATGTCTGGCAGACATATCAGTGTGGATGACGGATCACCACCTCAAGCTGAACCTCGGCAAGACGGAGCTGCTCTTCCTCCCGGGAAGGACTGCCCGTTCCATGATCTCGCCATCACGGTTGACAACTCCATTGTGTCCTCCTCCCAGAGCGCTAAGAACCTTGGCGTGATCCTGGACAACACCCTGTCGTTCTCAACTAACATCAAGGCGGTGGCCCGTTCTTGTAGGTTCATGCTCTACAACATCCGCAGAGTACGACCCTGCCTCACACAGGAAGCAGCGCAGGTCCTAATCCAGGCACTTGTCATCTCCCGTCTGGATTACTGCAACTCGCTGTTGGCTGGGCTCCCTGCCTGTGCCATTAAACCCCTACAACTCATCCAGAACGCCGCAGCCCATCTGGTGTTCAACCTTCCCAAGTTCTCTCACGTCACCCCGCTCCTCCGCTCTCTCCACTGGCTTCCAGTTGAAGCTCGCATCCGCTACAAGACCATGGTGCTTGCCTACGGAGCTGTGAGGGGAACGGCACCTCAGTACCTCCAGGCTCTGATCAGGCCCTACACCCAAACAAGGGCACTGCGTTCATCCACCTCTGGCCTGCTCGCCTCCCTACCACTGAGGAAGTACAGTTCCCGCGCAGCCCAGTCAAAACTGTTCGCTGCTCTGGCCCCCCAATGGTGGAACAAACTCCCTCACGACGCCAGGACAGCGGAGTCAATCACCACCTTCCGGAGACACCTGAAACCCCACCTCTTTCAGGAATACCTAGGATAGGATAAAGTAATCCTTCTCACCCCCTTAAAAGATTTAGATGCACTATTGTAAAGTGGCTGTTCCACTGGATGTCTTAAGGTGAACGCACCAATTTGTAAGTCGCTCTGGATAAGAGCGTCTGCTAAATGACTTAAATGTAAATGTAAATGTATATTCGTCGCCAGACCCACTGGCTCCAGGTCATCTACAAGGCCATGCTAGGTAAAGCTCCGCCTTATTTCAGTTCACTGGTCACGATGGCAACACCCATCCGTAGCACGCGCTCCAGCAGGTGTATCTCACTGATCATCCCTAAAGCCAACACCTCATTCGGCCGCCTTTCGTTCCAGTACTCTGCTGCCTGTGACTGGAACGAATTGCAAAAATCGCTGAAGTTGGAGACTTTTATCTCCCTCACCGACTTCAAACATCTGCTATCTGAGCAGCTAACCGATCGCTGCAGCTGTACATAGTCTATTGGTAAACAGCCCACCCATTTTCACCTACCTCATCCCCACAGTTTTTATTTATTTACTTTTCTGCTCTTTTGCACACCAATATCTCTACCTGTACATGATCATCTGATCATTTATCACTCCAGTGTTAATCTGCAATATTGTAATTATTCGCCTACCTCCTCATGCCTTTTGCACACATTGTATATAGACTCCCCCTTTTTTTCTACTGTGTTATTGACTTGTTAATTGTTTATTCCATGTGTAACTCTGTGTTGTCTGTTCACACTGCTATGCTTTATCTTGGCCAGCTCACAGTTGCAAATGAGAACTTGTTCTCAACTAGCCTACCTGGTTAAATAAAGGTGAAATAAATCAAAAATAAGACACGGCCCCAGTCTGAGTTGTAGAGGCAGGGGGACTCGTCTCCTCGTCTCACTGAGACAATCAGCTAAGACACGGCCCAGTCTGAGCTGTAGAGGCAGGGGGACTCGTCTCCTCGTCTCACTGAGACAATCAGGTAAGACAAGGCCCAGTCTGAGCTGTAGAGGCAGGGGGACTCGTCTCCTCGTCTCACTGAGACAATCAGGTAAGACAAGGCCCAGTCTGAGCTGTAGAGGCAGGGGGACTCGTCTCCTCGTCTCACTGAGACAACCAGCTTGTAAATTGACTGCAAACGTATCCATTAATAATGATAATAACAGTAATAATTTAGAATCGACAGGATACACACGTTTAGTTAGGCAATCAGTGACCCATCTGTGAGGGAGACTCAACGTGTTAATATTGAAGAGGTACTGATGGCACAGAAACACAGCGTTTCCTAGGCAGCGTCTGAAGAAAGGAAGGAAGAAGGGCAGAACAAACATATATGTTATGTAGAGTAGGATTACTTATTCAAATTACATCTGAAATATTTATTGCTTGATAAATGGCTTCTGTTTTCCTCCCTCCTTGTTTCCCCCTGGAAGAGAACAAGGGAAGAGGGGTAGAGAGAGAGGGAGTGATCGGGAGGGTGAGAGGGAGAGAGAGAGGAAGAGAGGGAGAGAGCAGGAGGGTGAGAGGGAGAGAGGGAGAGAGTGGGAGGGAGGGAGAGAGCGGGAAGGAGGGAGAGAGAGAGAGAGCATGAGGGAGAGAAGGAGAGAGCGGGAGGGAGGGAGAGAGAGAGCATGAGGGAGAGAAGGAGAGAGAGAGAGAGAGAGGGGGGAGGGAGATTGGAAGAGAAGGAGAGAGAGAGGGAGAGAGAGAGAGAAACTCACAGAACATAATTTTCCTCCTCTAGAAAGGCTGTTTAAATCAACGGTGTGTTGAATAATGGAGACTTTGGAAGGAAGAGGGGATCATTTAAAATGTTAATATCAGAGCTGTAAATGTTAAAGCATTGTTAAAACATTGTGCTTTGAATAAAACATCCCCTCTCTACGTGGAGCGTCATTTAGCTAGCTACATGTTAACATGTACAGATGGAACGGGAAATAGAAAGGGGGGATACCTAGTCAGATGTAAAGGGGGATACCTAGTCAGATGTAAAGGGGGGATACCTAGTCAGATACCTAGTCAGATACCTAGTCAGATACCTAGTCAGATGTAAAGGGGATACCTAGTCAGATACCTAGTCAGATGTAGAGGGGGATACCTAGTCAGATACCTAGTCAGATGTAGAGGGGGGATACCTAGTCAGATACCTAGTCAGATGTAAAGGGGGATACCTAGTCAGATACCTAGTCAGATGTAAAGGGGGGATACCTAGTCAGATGTAGAGGGGGGATACCTAGTCAGATTTAAAGGGGGGATACCTAGTCAGATACCTAGTCAGATGTAAAGGGGGATACCTAGTCAGATGTAAAGGGGGATACCTAGTCAGATACCTAGTCAGATGTAAAGGGGGTACCTAGTCAGATGTAAAGGGGGTGCCTAGTCAGATGTAAAGGGGGATACCTAGTCAGATGTAAAGGGGGATACCTAGTCAGATGTAAAGGGGGATACCTAGTCAGATGTAAAGGGGGATACCTAGTCAGATGTAAAGGGGGATACCTAGTCAGATGTAAAGGGGGATACCTAGTCAGATGTAAAGGGGGATACCTAGTCAGATACCTAGTCAGATGTAAAGGGGATACCTAGTCAGATACCTAGTCAGATGTAAAGGGGGGTGCCTAGTCAGATGTAAAGGGGGGTACCTAGTCAGATGTAAAGGGGGATACCTAGTCAGATGTAAAGGGGGATACCTTGTCAGATGTAAAGGGGGATACCTAGTCAGATGTAAAGGGGGGATACCTAGTCAGATGTAAAGGGGATACCTAGTCAGATGTAAGGGGATACCTAGTCAGACCTAAAGGGGGATACCTAGTCAGATACCTAGTCAGATGTAAAGGGGGGTACCTAGTCAGATACCTAGTCAGATGTAAAGGGGGGTACCTAGTCAGATGTAAAGGGGGGATACCTAGTCAGATGTAAAGGGGGGTACCTAGTCAGATGTAAAGGGGGATACCTAGTCAGATGTAAAGGGGGATACCTAGTCAGATGCAAAGGGGGGATACCTAGTCAGATGTAAAGGGGGATACCTAGTCAGATGTAAAGGGGGATACCTAGTCAGATGTAAAGGTGGTACCTAGTCAGATGTAAAGGGGGATACCTAGTCAGATACCTAGTCAGATGTAAAGGGGGATACCTAGTCAGATGTAAGGGGGGATACCTAGTCAGATACCTAGTCAGATGTAAAGGGGGATACCTAGTCAGATACCTAGTCAGATGTAAGGGGGGATACCTAGTCAGATACCTAGTCAGATGTAAAGGGGATACCTAGTCAGATACCTAGTCAGATGTAAAGGGGGATACCTAGTCAGATGTAAAGGGGATACCTAGTCAGATGTAAAGGGGGATACCTAGTCAGATACCTAGTCAGATGTAAAGGGGGATACCTAGTCAGATGTAAAGGGGGATACCTAGTCAGATACCTAGTCAGATGTAAAGGGGGTACCGAGTCAGATGTAAAGGGGGATACCTAGTCAGATACCTAGTCAGATGTAGAGGGGGTACCTAGTCAGATGTAAAGGGGGATACCTAGTCAGATGTAAAGGGGGATACCTAGTCAGATGTAAAGGGGGGTACCTAGTCAGATGTAAAGGGGGGATGCCTAGTCAGATGTAAAGGGGGATACCTAGTCAGATACCTAGTCAGATGTAAAGGGGGGATACCTAGTCAGATACCTAGTCAGATGTAAAGGGGGATACCTAGTCAGATACCTAGTCAGATGTAAAGGGGGGGTACCTAGTCAGATACCTAGTCAGATGTAAGGGGGGATACCTAGTCAGATGTAAAGGGGGATACCTAGTCAGATGTAAAGGGGGATACCTAGTCAGATGTAAAGGGGGATACCTAGTCAGATGTAGAGGGGGTACCTAGTCAGATGTAAAGGGGGGATACCTAGCCAGATACCTAGTCAGATGTAAAGGGGGTACCTAGTCAGATGTAAAGGGGGATACCTAGTCAGATACCTAGTCAGATGTAGAGGGGGGTACCTAGTCAGATGTAAAGGGAGATACCTAGTCAGATGTAAAGGGGGGATGCCTAGTCAGATGTAAAGGGGGGGTACCTAGTCAGATGTAAAGGGGGATGCCTAGTCAGATGTAAAGGGGGGATACCTAGTCAGATGTAAAGGGGGGTACCTAGTCAGATGTAAAGGGGGATGCCTAGTCAGATGTAAAGGGGGGATACCTAGTCAGATGTAGTGGGGGATACCTAGTCAGATGTAAAGGGGGATACCTAGTCAGATGTAAAGGGGGATACCTAGTCAGATGTACAGGGGATACCTAGTCAGATGTAAAGGGGGGTACCTAGTCAAATGTAAAGGGGGGATACCTAGTCAGATACCTAGTCAGATGTAAAGGGGGATACCTAGTCAGATACCTAGTCAGATGTAAAGGGGGATACCTAGTCAGATACCTAGTCAGATGTAAAGGGGGTACCTAGTCAGATACCTAGTCAGATGTAAAGGGGGATACCTAGTCAGATACCTAGTCAGATGTAAAGGGGGGATACCTAGTCAGATACCTAGTCAGATGTAAAGGGGGATACCTAGTCAGATGTAAAGGGGGATACCTAGTCAGATGTAAAGGGGGATACCTAGTCAGATGTAAAGGGGGTGCCTAGTCAGATGTAAAGGGGGATACCTAGTCAGATGTAAAGGGGGATACTTAGTCAGATGTAAAGGGGGTACCTAGTCAGATGTAAAGGGGGTACCTAGTCAGATGTAAAGGGGGATACCTAGTCAGATACCTAGTCAGATGTAAAGGGGGATACGTAGTCAGATGTAAAGGGGGATACCTAGTCAGATGTAAAGGGGGATACCTAGTCAGATGTAAAGGGGGGTACCTAGTCAGATACCTAGTCAGATGTAAAGGGGGATACCTAGTCAGATGTAAAGGGATACCTAGTCAGATGTAAAGGGGGTACCTAGTCAGATGTAAAGGGGGATACCTAGTCAGATGTAAAGGGGGATACCTAGTCAGATGTAAAGGGGGATACCTAGTCAGATGTAAAGGGGGATACCTAGTCAGATGTACAGGGGGATACCTAGTCAGATGTAAAGGGGGGTACCTAGTCAGATGTAAAGGGGATACCTAGTCAGATGTAAAGGGGGATACCTAGTCAGATACCTAGTAAGATGTAAAGGGGTGTACCTAGTCAGATGTAAAGGGGGGATACCTAGTCCGATGTAAAGGGGGATACCTAGTCAGATGTAAAGGGGGATACCTAGTCAGATGTAAAGGGGGATACCTAGTCAGATGTAAAGGGGGATACCTAGTCAGATGTAAAGGGGGGATACCTAGTCAGATGTAAAGGGGGATACCTAGTCAGATGTAAAGGGGGATACCTAGTCAGATGTAAAGGGGGGATACCTAGTCAGATGTACAGGGGGATACCTAGTCAGATGTAAAGGGGGATACCTAGTCAGATACCTAGTCAGATGTAAAGGGGGGTTCCTAGTCAGATGTAAAGGGGGATACCTAGTCAGATACCTAGTCAGATGTAAAGGGGGGTACCTAGTCAGATGTAAAGGGGGGATACCTAGTCAGATACCTAGTCAGATGTAGAGGGGGGTACCTAGTCAGATGTAAAGGGAGATACCTAGTCAGATGTAAAGGGGGGATGCCTAGTCAGATGTAAAGGGGGTACCTAGTCAGATGTAAAGGGGGATGCCTAGTCAGATGTAAAGGGGGATACCTAGTCAGATGTAAAGGGGGTACCTAGTCAGATGTAAAGGGGATGCCTAGTCAGATGTAAAGGGGGATACCTAGTCAGATGTAGAGGGGGATACCTAGTCAGATGTAAAGGGGATACCTAGTCAGATGTACAGGGGATACCTAGTCAGATGTAAAGGGGGTACCTAGTCAAATGTAAAGGGGGATACCTAGTCAGATACCTAGTCAGATGTAAAGGGGGTACCTAGTCAGATACCTAGTCAGATGTAAAGGGGGATACCTAGTCAGATACCTAGTCAGATGTAAAGGGGGATACCTAGTCAGATACCTAGTCAGATGTAAAGGGGGATACCTAGTCAGATGTAAAGGGGGATACCTAGTCAGATGTAAAGGGGGATACCTAGTCAGATGTAAAGGGGGATACCTAGTCAGATGTAAAGGGGGATACCTAGTCAGATGTAAAGGGGGATACCTAGTCAGATGTAAAGGGGGATACCTAGTCAGATGTAAAGGGGGATAACTAGTCAGATGTAAAGGGGGGATACCTAGTCAGATGTAAAGGGGGGTACCTAGTCAGATGTAAAGGGGTACCTAGTCAGATGTAAAGGGGGATACCTAGTCAGATACCTAGTCAGATGTAAAGGGGGATACGTTGTCAGATGTAAAGGGGGATACCTAGTCAGATGTAAAGGGGGATACCTAGTCAGATGTAAAGGGGATACCTAGTCAGATACCTAGTCAGATGTAAAGGGGTATACCTAGTCAGATGTAAAGGGATACCTAGTCAGATGTAAAGGGGGGTACCTAGTCAGATGTAAAGGGGGATACCTAGTCAGATGTAAAGGGGATACCTAGTCAGATGTAAAGGGGATACCTAGTCAGATGTAAAGGGGGATACCTAGTCAGATGTACAGGGGGATACCTAGTCAGATGTAAAGGGGGATACCTAGTCAGATGTAAAGGGGGATACCTAGTCAGATGTACAGGGGGATACCTAGTCAGATGTAAAGGGGGATACCTAGTCAGATACCTAGTCAGATGTAAAGGGGGTTCCTAGTCAGATGTAAAGGGGGATACCTAGTCAGATGTAAAGGGGGGTACCTAGTCATATGTAAAGGGGGATACCTAGTCAGATGTAAAGGGGGGTACCTAGTCTGATACCTAGTCAGATACCTAGTCAGATACCTAGTCAGATGTAAAGGGGGATACGTAGTCAGATGTAAAGGGGGTACCTAGTCAGATGTAAAGGGGATACCTAGTCAGATGTAAAGGGGGGTACCTAGTCTGATACCTAGTCAGATACCTAGTCAGATACCTAGTCAGATGTAAAGGGGGATACCTAGTCAGATGTAAAGGGGGATACCTAGTCAGATGTAAAGGTGGTACCTAGTCAGATGTAAAGGGGGATACCTAGTCAGATACCTAGTCAGATGTAAAGGGGGATACCTAGTCAGATGTAAAGGGGGATACCTAGTCAGATGTAAAGGGGGATACCTAGTCAGATGTACAGGGGGATACCTAGTCAGATGTAAAGGGGGGATACCTAGTCAGATGTAAAGGGGGGATACCTAGTCAGATGTACAGGGGGATACCTAGTCAGATGTAAAGGGGGATACCTAGTCAGATACCTAGTCAGATGTAAAGGGGGGTTCCTAGTCAGATGTAAAGGGGGATACCTAGTCAGATGTAAAGGGGGGTACCTAGTCATATGTAAAGGGGGATACCTAGTCAGATGTAAAGGGGGGTACCTAGTCTGATACCTAGTCAGATACCTAGTCAGATACCTAGTCAGATGTAAAGGGGGATACGTAGTCAGATGTAAAGGGGGGTACCTAGTCAGATGTAAAGGGGGATACCTAGTCAGATGTAAAGGGGGGTACCTAGTCTGATACCTAGTCAGATACCTAGTCAGATACCTAGTCAGATGTAAAGGGGGATACCTAGTCAGATGTAAAGGGGGATACCTAGTCAGATGTAAAGGGGGGTACCTAGTCAGATGTAAAGGGGGGATACCTAGTCAGATACCTAGTCAGATGTAAAGGGGGATACCTAGTCAGATGTAAAGGCTGGTACCTAGTCAGATGTAAAGGGGGGTACCTAGTCAGATGTAAAGGGGGGATACCTAGTCAGATACCTAGTCAGATGTAAAGGGGGATACCTAGTCAGATGTAAAGGGGGATACCTAGTCAGATGTAAAGGGGGGATACCTAGTCAGATACCTAGTCAGATGTAAAGGGGGATACCTAGTCAGATACCTAGTCAGATGTAAAGGGGGATACCTAGTGAGATACCTAGTCAGATGTTTTATTTTATTTATTTTTTTTTATTTCACCTTTATTTAACCAGGTAAGCAAGTTGAGAACAAGTTCTCATTTACAATTGCGACCTGGCCAAGATAAAGCAAAGCAGTTCGACACATACAACGACACAGAGTTACACATGGAGTAAAACAAACATACAGTCAATAATACAGTAAAAAAAAAACAAGTCTATATACAATGTGAGCAAATTAGGTGAGAAGGGAGGTAAAGGCAAAAAAGGCCATGGTGGCAAAGTAAATACAATATAGCAAGTAAAACACTGGAATGGTAGTATTGCAATGGAAGAATGTGCAAAGTAGAAATAAAAATAATGGGGTGCAAAGGAGCAAAATAAATAAATAAATTAAATACAGTTAGGAAAGAGGTAGTTGTTTGGGCTAAATTATAGGTGGGCTATGTACAGGTGCAGTAATCTGTAAGATGCTCTGACAGTTGGTGTTTAAAGCTAGTGAGGGAGATAAGTGTTTCCAATTTAAGAGATTTTTGTAGTTCGTTCCAGTCATTGGCAGCAGAGAACTGAAGGAGAGGCGGCCAAAGAAAGAATTGGTTTTGGGGGTGACTAGAGAGATATACCTGCTGGAGCGGTGCTACAGGTGGGAGATGCTATGGTGACCAGCGAGCTGAGATAAGGGGGACTTTACCTAGCAGGGTCTTGTAGATGACATGGAGCCAGTGGGTTTGGCGACGAGTATGAAGCGAGGGCCAGCCAACGAGAGCGTACAGGTCGCAATGGTGGGTAGTATATGGGGCTTTGGTGACAAAACGGATAGCACTGTGATAGACTGCATCCAATTTGTTGAGTAGGGTATTGGAGGCTATTTTGTAAATGACATCGCCAAAGTCGAGGATTGGTAGGATGGTCAATTTTACAAGGGTATGTTTGGCAGCATGAGTGAAGGATGCTTTGTTGCGAAATAGGAAGCCAATTCTAGATTTAACTTTGGATTGGAGATGTTTGATATGGGTCTGGAAGGAGAGTTTACAGTCTAACCAGACACCTAAGTATTTGTAGTTGTCCACGTATTCTAAGTCAGAGCCGTCCAGAGTAGTGATGTTGGACAGGCGGGTAGGTGCAGGTAGCGATCGGTTGAAGAGCATGCATTTAGTTTTACTTGTATTTAAGAGCAATTGGAGGCCACGGAAGGAGAGTTGTATGGCATTGAAGCTTGCCTGGAGGGTTGTTAACACAGTGTCCAAAGAAGGGCCGGAAGTATACAGGATGGTGTCGTCTGCGTAGAGGTGGATCAGAGACTCACCAGCAGCAAGAGCAACATCATTGATGTATACAGAGAAGAGAGTCGGTCCAAGAATTGAACCCTGTGGCACCCCCATAGAGACTGCCAGAGGTCCGGACAGCAGACCCTCCGATTTGACACACTGAACTCTATCAGAGAAGTAGTTGGTGAACCAGGCGAGGCAATCATTTGAGAAACCAAGGCTGTCGAGTCTGCCGATAAGGATGTGGTGGTTGACAGAGTCGAAAGCCTTGGCCAGATCAATGAATACGGCTGCACAGTAATGTTTCTTATCGATGGCGGTTAAGATATCGTTTAGGACCTTGAGCGTGGCTGAGGTGCACCCATGACCAGCTCTGAAACCAGATTGCATAGCAGAGAAGGTATGGTGAGATTCGAAATGGTCGGTAATCTGTTTGTTGACTTGGCTTTCAAGACCTTAGAAAGGCATGGTAGGATAGATATAGGTCTGTAGCAGTTTGGGTCAAGAGTGTCCCCCTTTGAAGAGGGGGATGACCGCAGCTGCTTTCCAATCTTTGGGAATCTCAGATGACAAGAAAGAGAGGTTGAACAGGCTAGTAATAGGGGTGGCAACAATTTCGGCAGATAATTTTAGAAAGAAAGGGTCCAGATTGTCTAGCCCGGCTGATTTGTAGGGGTCCAGATTTTTCAGCTCTTTCAGAACTTCAGCTGAATGGATTTGGGAGAAGGAGAAATGGGGAAGGCTTGGGCGAGTTGCTGTTGGGGGTGCAGTGCTGTTGACCGGGGTAGGAGTTGCCAGGTGGAAAGCATGGCCAGCCGTGAGAAAAATGCTTATTGAAATTCTCAATTATGGTGGATTTATCAGTGGTGACAGTGTTTCCTATCTTCAGTGCAGTGGGCAGCTGGGAGGAGGTGTTCTTATTCTCCATGGACTTTACAGTGTCCCAGAACTTTTTAGAGTTAGTGTTGCAGGAAGCAAATTTCTGCTTGAAAAAGCTAGCCTTGGCTTTTCTAACTGCCTGTGTATAACGGTTTCTAGCTTCCCTGAACAGCTGCATATCACGGGGGCTGTTCGATGCTAATGCAGAACGCCATAGGATGTTTTTGTGTTGGTTAAGGGCAGTCAGGTCTGGGGAGAACCAAGGGCTATATCTGTTCCTGGTTCTAATTTTCTTGAATGGGGCATGTTTATTTAAGATTGTTAGGAAGGCATTTTTAAAAATATCCAGGCATCCTCTACTGACGGGATGAGATCAATATCCTTCCAGGACACCCCGGCCAGGTCGATTAGAAAGGCCTGCTCGCTGAAGTGTTTCAGGGAGCGTTTTACAGTGATGAGTGGAGGTCGTTTGACCGCTGACCCATTACGGATGCAGGCAATGAGGCAGTGATCGCTGAGATCTTGGTTGAAGACAGCAGAGGTGTATTTAGAGGGGAAGTTGGTTAGGATGATATCTATGAGGGTGCCCGTGTTTAAGGCTTTGGGGGTACCTGGTAGGTTCATTGATAATTTGTGTGAGATTGAGGGCATCAAGTTTAGATTGTAGGATGGCTGGGGTGTTAAGCATGTTCCAGTTTAGGTCGCCTAGCAGCACGAGCTCTGAAGATAGATGGGGGCAATCAGTTCACATATGGTGTCCAGAGCACAGCTGGGAGCAGAGGGTGGTCTATAGCAGGCGGCAACGGTGAGAGACTTGTTTTTAGAGAGGTGGATTTTTAAAAGTAGAAGTTCAAATTGTTTGGGTACAGACCTGGATAGTAGGACAGAACTCTGCAGGCTATCTTTGCAGTAGATTGCAACACCGCCCCCTTTAGCAGTTCTATCTTGTCTGAAAATGTTGTAGTTTGGAATTAAAATTTCTGAATTTTGGTGGTCTTCCTAAGCCAGGATTCAGACACAGCTAGAACATCCGGTTGGCAGAGTGTGCTAAAGCAGTGAAAAGAACAAACTTAGGGAGGAGGCTTCTAATGTTAACATGCATGAAACCAAGGCTATTACGGTTACAGAAGTCATCAAAAGAGAGCGCCTGGGGAATAGGGAGGAGCTAGGCACTGCAGGGCCTGGATTCACCTCTACATCGCCAGAGGAACATAGGAGGAGAAGAATAAGGGTACGGCTAAAAGCAATAAGAATTGGTCGTCTAGAACGTCTGGAACAGAGAGTAAAAGGAGGTTTCTGGGGGCGATAAAATAGCATCAAGGTATAATGTACAGACAAAGGTATGGTAGGATGTGAGTACAGTGGAGGTAAACCTAGGTATTGAGTGATGAAGAGAGAGATATTGTCTCTAGAAACATTGAAACCAGGAGATGTCATTGCATGTGTGGGTGGTGGAAATAATAAGTTGGATAAGGTATAGTGAGCAGGACTAGAGGCTCTGCAGTGAAATAAGCCAATAAACACTAACCAGAACAGCAATGGACAAGACATATTGACATTAAGGAGAGGCATCCTTAGTCGAAAGTGATCAAAAGGGTCCAGGGAGTGGAGAGGTTGGTTTGGGGTCACGGCGATTTAGACAGCTAGCCAGGACATCGGTAGCAAGCTAGCATAGGATGGAGGTCTGTTGTTAGCCACCTCTTGCGTTCCGTCAATAGATTAGTGGAGTTCCGTGTTGTAGAGGGGATTAGTCCAAATCACACAACAACAAAAAAATAAAAACAATAGATATAGTTATAGAGGCCCAAGAAGAAACATGTTAATAATAAAAATAAATAAATTGTCCGATTGTCTATTCTGAGAGCATCCGGTAAGACAGCTAACGGTTAGCAGGCCGCAGATGGGCATTCAGGTAACGTCGCGACGGAGGAGCCAGCCGGATCTCCTTCGGGTAGATAACGTCGGCAGTCCAGTTGTGAGGGCCCGGAGGGGCTCCGTGTAGGCAGTAAAACGGGTCCGGATAGGTGACTGCAGCCCAGGAGTGATTGACGGAGCTCAGGAGTGGTTGACGGAGCTCGCTAGCTCGGAGTAATTGATGTTTGCTCGGAATCGACGAAGCAGATAGACACACGGATAGCAGCCAGCTAGCTGTGAGATCCGGGAGTGAATGTCCAGAGAGCAGTTGAAATCCAGGGACATGGAGAGAAAAAAAATCGGTCCGGTATGTTCCGTTCCGAGCCGCGCTGCGCTGCGCCGTACAAAACTGGCGATAGATTTTCGAGTTAAAGGATAGCTAATGACCACAAACCGTGGTTAGCTGAATACGAACGAGTTGCCAGTAAAGAAGCTAACTAGCTTCTGGCTAGCTTCTTGGAGGATTGCAGATTTGATTGCAGATTTGAGGTAAATAATACGTATTTATACATATCAATTGGATGTAAAGGGGGATACCTAGTCAGATACCTAGTCAGATGTAAAGGGGGGTACCTAGTCAGATACCTAGTCATATGTAAAGGGGGATACCTAGTCAGATGTAAAGGGGGATACCTAGTCAGATGTAAAGGGGGGATACCTAGTCAGATGTAAAGGGGGGATACCTAGTCAGATGTAAAGGGGGATACCTAGTCAGATGTAAAGGGGGGATACCTAGTCAGATACCTAGTCAGATGTAAAGGTTGATACCTAGTCAGATACCTAGTCAGATGTAAAGGGGGATACCTAGTCAGATACCTAGTCAGATGTAAAGGGGGGTACCTAGTCAGATGTAAAGGGGGATACCTAGTCAGATGTAAAGGGGGATACCTAGTCAGATGTAAAGGGGGGTACCTAGTCAGATGTAAAGGGGGATACCTAGTCAGATGTAAAGGGGGGTACCTAGTCAGATGTAAAGGGGGATACCTAGTCAGATGTAAAGGGGGATACCTAGTCAGATACCTAGTCAGATGTAAAGGGGGTGCCTAGTCAGATGTAAAGGGGGATACCTAGTCAGATGTAAAGGGGGTACCTAGTCAGATGTAAAGGGGGATACCTAGTCAGATGTAAAGGGGGTACCTAGTCAGATGTAAAGGGGGATACCTAGTCAGATGTAAAGGGGGTATTTAGTCTGATACCTAGTCAGATACCTAGTCAGATACCTAGTCAGATGTAAAGGGGATACGTAGTCAGATGTAAAGGGGGTACCTAGTCAGATGTAAAGGGGGATACCTAGTCAGATGTAAAGGGGGGTACCTAGTCTGATACCTAGTCAGATACCTAGTCAGATACCTAGTCAGATGTAAAGGGGGATACCTAGTCAGATGTAAAGGGGGATACCTAGTCAGATGTAAAGGGGGTACCTAGTCAGATGTAAAGGGGGATACCTAGTCAGATACCTAGTCAGATGTAAAGGGGGATACCTAGTCAGATGTAAAGGGGGGTACCTAGTCAGATGTAAAGGGGATACCTAGTCAGATGTAAAGGGGGATACCTAGTCAGATGTACAGGGGATACCTAGTCAGATGTAAAGGGGGATACCTAGTCAGATGTAAAGGGGGATACCTAGTCAGATGTACAGGGGGATACCTAGTCAGATGTAAAGGGGGATACCTAGTCAGATACCTAGTCAGATGTAAAGGGGGGTTCCTAGTCAGATGTAAAGGGGGATACCTAGTCAGATGTAAAGGGGGGTACCTAGTCATATGTAAAGGGGGATACCTAGTCAGATGTAAAGGGGGGTACCTAGTCTGATACCTAGTCAGATACCTAGTCAGATACCTAGTCAGATGTAAAGGGGGATACGTAGTCAGATGTAAAGGGGGGTACCTAGTCAGATGTAAAGGGGGATACCTAGTCAGATGTAAAGGGGGGTACCTAGTCTGATACCTAGTCAGATACCTAGTCAGATACCTAGTCAGATGTAAAGGGGGATACCTAGTCAGATGTAAAGGGGGATACCTAGTCAGATGTAAAGGGGGGTACCTAGTCAGATGTAAAGGGGGATACCTAGTCAGATACCTAGTCAGATGTAAAGGGGGATACCTAGTCAGATGTAAAGGCTGGTACCTAGTCAGATGTAAAGGGGGGTACCTAGTCAGATGTAAAGGGGGGATACCTAGTCAGATACCTAGTCAGATGTAAAGGGGGATACCTAGTCAGATGTAAAGGGGGATACCTAGTCAGATGTAAAGGGGGGATACCTAGTCAGATACCTAGTCAGATGTAAAGGGGGGATACCTAGTCAGATACCTAGTCAGATGTAAAGGGGGATACCTAGTCAGATACCTAGTCAGATGTAAAGGGGGATACCTAGTCAGATACCTAGTCAGATGTAAAGGGGGTACCTAGTCAGATACCTAGTCAGATGTAAAGGGGATACCTAGTCAGATGTAAAGGGGGATACCTAGTCAGATGTAAAGGGGGATACCTAGTCAGATGTAAAGGGGGATACCTAGTCAGATGTAAAGGGGATACCTAGTCAGATGTAAAGGGGGATACCTAGTCAGATACCTAGTCAGATGTAAAGGTTGATACCTAGTCAGATACCTAGTCAGATGTAAAGGGGATACCTAGTCAGATACCTAGTCAGATGTAAAGGGGGTACCTAGTCAGATGTAAAGGGGATACCTAGTCAGATGTAAAGGGGGGATACCTAGTCAGATGTAAAGGGGGTACCTAGTCAGATGTAAAGGGGGGATACCTAGTCAGATGTAAAGGGGGGATACCTAGTCAGATGTAAATGGGGATACCTAGTCAGATGTAAAGGGGGGATACCTAGTCAGATACCTAGTCAGATGTAAAGGGGGGTGCCTAGTCAGATGTAAAGGGGGATACCTAGTCAGATGTAAAGGGGGGTACCTAGTCAGATGTAAAGGGGGATACCTAGTCAGATGTAAAGGGGGGTACCTAGTCAGATGTAAAGGGGGATACCTAGTCAGATACCTAGTCAGATGTAAAGGGGGGTACCTAGTCAGATACCTAGTCAGGTGTAAAGGGGGATACCTAGTCAGATGTAAAGGGGGATACCTAGTCAGATGTAAAGGGGGGATACCTAGTCAGATGTAAAGGGGGATACCTAGTCAGATGTAAAGGGGGATACCTAGTCAGATACCTAGTCAGATGTAAAGGGGGATACCTAGTCAGATACCTAGTCAGATGTAAAGGGGGATACCTAGTCAGATACCTAGTCAGATACCTAGTCAGATGTAAAGGGGGGATACCTAGTCAGATGTAAAGGGGGGTACCTAGTCAGATGTAAGGGGGATACCTAGTCAGATGTAAGGGGGATTCCTAGTCAGATATAAGGGGGATACCTAGTCAGATGTAAGGGGGATACCTAGTCAGATGTAAAGGGGGATACCTAGTCAGATACCTAGTCAGATGTAAAGGGGGGATACCTAGTCAGATGTAAAGGGGGGATACCTAGTCAGATGTAAAGGGGGATACCTAGTCAGATGTATAGGGGGATACCTAGTCAGATGTAAAGGGGGATACCTAGTCAGATGTTAGGGGGATACCTAGTCAGATGTAAAGGGGGATACCTAGTCAGATGTAAAGGGGGATACCTAGTCAGATGTTAGGGGGATACCTAGTCAGATGTAAAGGGGGATACCTAGTCAGATGTACAGGGGGATACCTAGTCAGATGTAAAGGGGGGATACCTAGTCAGATACCTAGTCAGATGTACAGGGGGATACCTAGTCAGATGTAAAGGGGGATACCTAGTCAGATACCTAGTCAGATGTAAAGGGGGATACCTAGTCAGATGTAAAGGGGGATACCTAGTCAGATACCTAGTCAGATGTAAAGGGGGATACCTAGTCAGATGTAAAGGGGGATACCTAGTCAGATACCTAGTCAGATGTAAAGGGGGATACCTAGTCAGATGTAAAGGGGGATACCTAGTCAGATACCTAGTTAGATGTAAAGGGGGATACCTAGTCAGATGTACAGGGGGATACCTATTCAGATGTACAGGGGGATACCTAGTCAGATACCTAGTCAGATGTAAAGGGGGGATACCTAGTCAGATGTACAGGGGGGTACCTAGTACCTAGGATACTGGTCTAGGAACAGTGGGTTAACTGGTCTAGGAACAGTGGGTTAACTGGTCTAGGAACAGTGGGTTAACTGGTCTAGGAACCGTGGGTTAACTGGTCTAGGAACAGTGGGTTAACTGCCTGTTCAGGGGCAGAACGACAGATTTGTACCTTGTCAGCTCGGGGATTTGAAATTGCAACCTTCCGGTTACTAGTCCAACGCTCTAAACACTAGGCTACCCTGCCTCTCCATTTGAGCTCGATTGATCACTTATACCCCAACATGAGGAACTATTTAATGAATAGTTTTCACAACTACAAGCTTTTCTCGACTCTCTGCGATCTAGTTTTAATGACGCGAGTCAGAGAAGTCTCCTCCGTCAGTTCGAGAACATCGAGAACACGTTCCTCCCTCCCGTGAAAAACAGACGCTTTATTTTAGTGAGATCAGCTCAGTCCGTCGTCGGGGTCGTCGTTAAGCGACGTCGTTAAAACAGCTTTGACTGTTTGACTCCGTTCTATTGTTGCCGTGCCGACGCCCCACTGAACAGCAGCACCTCTCTGTCACACTCCAATAAACCTAATTGTCCAAAATGAATGAGCTAATTTCTGCAGCTCCAGTTTCTATGCAGCAGATATTCGATTGATTGGCTTTTTTTGTGTGAAAAGTGTCGCTCTTTCACTTTGAATGATCTGATATTTTTATATAGCAGTTATTATCAGGTATTCACAACAGAGCTCTGTTTAGCAATGCTTTGGCCCCCATTGATATCAATACCGCTTCCTTCTCACAGCAACAGAGACGGTGTGTGTGTGTGTGTGTGCGTGTGTGTGTGTGTGCGTGTGTGTGTGCGTGTGTGTGTGCGTGCGTGTTTACGTGCGTGCGTGTATGTGTGTGTGTATGTGTGCGTGTGTGCGTGTGTGCGCGTGTGCGTGTGTGCGCGTGTGCGTGCGTGCGCGTGCGTGCACGTACGTGTGTGTGTATGTGTGCGTGTGTGCGTGTGTGCGCGTGTGCGTGTGTGCGCGTGTGCATGCGTGTGCGTGTGCGTGTGTGTGTGTGTGTGTGTGTGTAGGGTCCCTACAGATGGAGAGAGGGATCCAGCCTGAGCATTTGCATTTTATTCATTTGAGCTGTTATTTGCAGCGTTGCTTCAGCCGTTTCCCCGGAGAACCAGAGAGTTATTCAGCCGTTTCCCCGGAGAACCAGAGAGTTATTCAGCCGTTTCCCCGGAGAACCAGAGAGTTATTCAGCCGTTTCCCGGAGAACCAGAGAGTTATTCAGCCGTTTCCCCGGAGAACCAGAGAGTTATTCAGCCGTTTCCCCGGAGAACCAGAGAGTTATTCAGCCGTTTCCCCGGAGAACCAGAGAGTTATTCAGCCGTTTCCCCGGAGAACCAGAGAGTTATTCAGCCGTTTCCCCGGAGAACCAGAGAGTTATTCAGCCGTTTCCCCGGAGAACCAGAGAGTTATTCAGCCGTTTCCCCGGAGAACCAGAGAGTTATTCAGCCGTTTCCCCGGAGAACCAGAGAGTTATTCAGCCGTTTCCCCGGAGAACCAGAGAGTTATTCAGCGAAAGGTAAGACAAACATTAATCATAACAAGTCTGAGATACACAGCAGATACAGGGGTAAACTCCCCCACAGCAGATACAGGGGTAAACTCCCCCACAGCAGATACAGGGGTAAACTCCACCACAGCAGATACAGGGGTAAACTCCCCCACAGCAGATACAGTGGTAAACTCCACCACAGCAGATACAGTGGTAAACTCCACCACAGCAGATACAGTGGTAAACTCCACCACAGCAGATACAGTGGTAAACTCCACCACAGCAGATACAGTGGTAAACTCCACCACAGCAGATACAGGGGTAAAGTCCACCACAGCAGATACAGGGGTAAACTCCACCACAGCAGATACAGGGGTAAACTCCACCACAGCAGATACAGGGGTAAACTCCACCACAGCAGATACAGGGGTAAACTCCACCACAGCAGATACAGTGGTAAACTCCACCACAGCAGATACAGGGGTAAACTCCACCACAGCAGATACAGTGGTAAACCCCACCACAGCAGATACAGTGGTAAACCCCACCACAGCAGATACAGGGGTAAACTCCACCACAGCAGATACAGTGGTAAACTCCACCACAGCAGATACAGTGGTAAACCCCACCACAGCAGATACAGTGGTAAACTCCACCACAGCAGATACAGGGGTAAACCCACCACAGCAGATACAGGGGTAAACTCCACCACAGCAGATACAGGGTAAACTCCACCACAGCAGATACAGTGGTAAACTCCACCACAGCAGATACAGGGGTAAACTCCACCACAGCAGATACAGGGGTAAACTCCACCACAGCACATACAGGGGTAAACTCCACCACAGCAGATACAGTGGTAAACTCCACCACAGCAGATACAGTGGTAAACCCCACCACAGCAGATACAGTGGTAAACCCCACCACAGCAGATACAGGGGTAAACTCCACCACAGCAGATACAGTGGTAAACTCCACCACAGCAGATACAGGGGTAAACTCCACCACAGCAGATACAGGGGTAAACTCCACCACAGCAGATACAGGGGTAAACTCCACCACAGCAGATACAGTGGTAAACTCCACCACAGCAGATACAGGGGTAAACTCCACCACAGCAGATACAGGGGTAAACTCCACCACAGCAGATACAGGGGTAAACTCCACCACAGCAGATACAATGGTAAACTCCACCACAGCAGATACAGGGGTAAACTCCACCACAGCAGATACAGGGGTAAACCCCACCACAGCAGATACAGTGGTAAACTCCACCACAGCAGATACAGGGGTAAACCCCACCACAGCAGATACAGTGGTAAACTCCACCACAGCAGATACAGGGGTAAACTCCACCACAGCAGATACAGTGGTAAACTCCACCACAGCAGATACAGGGGTAAACTCCACCACAGCAGATACAGGGGTAAACTCCACCACAGCAGATACAGGGGTAAACCCCACCACAGCAGATACAGTGGTAAACTCCACCACAGCAGATACAGGGGTAAACTCCACCACAGCAGATACAGGGGTAAACTCCCCCACAGCAGATACAGTGGTAAACTCCACCACAGCAGATACAGTGGTAAACTCCACCACAGCAGATACAGGGGTAAACTCCACCACAGCAGATACAGGGGTAAACTCCACCACAGCAGATACAGGGGTAAACTCCACCACAGCAGATACAGTGGTAAACTCCACCACAGCAGATACAGTGGTAAACTCCACCACAGCAGATACAGTGGTAAACTGCACTACAGCAGATACAGGGGTAAACTCCACCACAGCAGATACAGTGGTAAACTCCACCACAGCAGATACAGTGGTAAACTCCACCACAGCAGATACAGTGGTAAACTGCACTACAGCAGATACAGGGGTAAACTCCACCACAGCAGATACATGGGTAAACTCCACCACAGCAGATACAGGGGTAAACTCCACCACAGCAGATACAGTGGTAAACTCCACCACAGCAGATACAGGGGTAAACTCCACCACAGCAGATACAGTGGTAAACTCCACCACAGCAGATACAGTGGTAAACTCCACCACAGCAGATACAGTGGTAAACTCCACCACAGCAGATACAGGGGTAAACTCCACCACAGCAGATACAGTGGTAAACTCCACCACAGCAGATACGGGGGTAAACTCCACCACAGCAGAAACATTGGTAAACTCCACCACAGCAGATACAGGGGTAAACTCCACCACAGCAGATACAGTGGTAAACTCCACCACAGCAGATACGGGGGTAAACTCCACCACAGCAGAAACATTGGTAAACTCCACCACAGCAGATACGGGGGTAAACTCCACCACAGCAGATACAGGGGTAAAGTCCACCACAGCAGATACAGTGGTAAACTCCACCACAGCAGATACAGTGGTAAACTCCACCACAGCAGATAGTGGTAAACTCCCCCACAGCAGATACGGGGGTAAACTCCACCACAGCAGATACAGGGGTAAAGTCCACCACAGCAGATACAGTGGTAAACTCCACCACAGCAGATACAGGGGTAAACTCCACCACAGCAGATACAGTGGTAAACTGCACCACAGCAGATAGTGGTAAACTCCCCCACAGCAGATACAGGTTTAAACTCCACCACAGCAGATACAGGGGTAAACCACCACAGCAGATACAGTGGTAAACTCCACCACAGCAGATACAGGGGTAAACCACCACAGCAGATACAGTGGTAAACTCCACCACAGCAGATACAGTGGTAAACTCCACCACAGCAGATACAGTGGTAAACTCCACCACAGCAGATAGAGTGGTAAACTCCACCACAGCAGATACAGTGGTAAACCACCACAGCAGATACAGTGGTAAACCACCACAGCAGATACAGTGGTAAACTCCACCACAGCAGATACAGGGGTAAACTCCACCACAGCAGATACAATGGTAAACTCCACCACAGCAGATACAGGGGTAAACTCCACCACAGCAGATACGGGGGTAAACTCCACCACAGCAGATACAGGGGTAAACTCCACCACAGCAGATACAGGGGTAAACTCCACCACAGCAGATACAGTGGTAAACTCCACCACAGCAGATACAGTGGTAAACTCCACCACAGCAGATACAGTGGTAAACTCCACCACAGCAGATACAGGGGTAAAGTCCACCACAGCAGCTCTTTTCTGCCTGGGTTGTTGTGCTGTGTGAATAAATGAGGCCCAGTGAGGATAGTTAAACAGGAAGGATGAGGATAGTCTAAGTTAAACAGGAAGGATGAGGATAGTCTAAGTTAAACAGGAAGGATGAGGATAGTCTAAGTTAAACAGGAAGGATGAGGATAGTCTAAGTTAAACAGGAAGGATGAGGATAGTTAAACAGGAAGGATGAGGATAGTTAAACAGGAAGGATGAGGATAGTTAAACAGGAAGGATGAGGATAGTTAAACAGGAAGGATGAGGATAGTTAAACAGGAAGGATGAGGATAGTTAAACAGGAAGGATGAGGATAGTTAAACAGGAAGGATGAGGATAGTCTAAGTTAAACAGGAAGGAGGAGGATAGTTAAACAGGAAGGAGGAGGATAGTTAAACAGGAAGGAGGAGGATAGTTAAACAGGAAGGATTAGGATAGTTAAACAGGAAGGAGGAGGATAGTTAAACAGGAAGGAGGAGGATAGTTAAACAGGAAGGATGAGGATAGTTAAACAGGAAGGATGAGGATAGTTAAACAGGAAGGATGAGGATAGTTAAACAGGAAGGATGAGGATAGTTAAACAGGAAGGAGGAGGATAGTTAAACAGGAAGGAGGAGGATAGTTAAACAGGAAGGATGAGGATAGTTAAACAGGAAGGATGAGGATAGTTAAACAGGAAGGATGAGGATAGTTAAACAGGAAGGAGGAGGATAGTTAAACAGGAAGGAGGAGGATAGTTAAACAGGAAGGATGAGGATAGTTAAACAGGAAGGATGAGGATAGTTAAACAGGAAGGAGGAGGATAGTTAAACAGGAAGGAGGAGGATAGTTAAACAGTAAGGAGGAGGATAGTTAAACAGGAAGGATGAGGATAGTTAAACAGGAAGGAGGAGGATAGTTAAACAGGAAGGATGAGGATAGTTAAACAGGAAGGATGAGGATAGTTAAACAGGAAGGAGGAGGATAGTTAAACAGGAAGGAAGAGGATAGTTAAACAGGAAGGAGGAGGATAGTTAAACAGGAAGGAGGAGGATAGTTAAACAGGAAGGATGAGGATAGTTAAACAGGAAGGATGAGGATAGTCTAAGTTAAACAGGAAGGATGAGGATAGTTAAACAGGAAGGAGGAGGATAGTTAAACAGGAAGGAGGAGGATAGTTAAACAGGAAGGAGGAGGATAGTTAAACAGGAAGGATGAGGATAGTTAAACAGGAAGGATGAGGATAGTTAAACAGGAAGGAGGAGGATAGTTAAACAGGAAGGAAGAGGATAGTTAAACAGGAAGGAGGAGGATAGTTAAACAGGAAGGAGGAGGATAGTTAAACAGGAAGGATGAGGATAGTTAAACAGGAAGGAGGAGGATAGTTAAACAGGAAGGAAGAGGATAGTTAAACAGGAAGGAGGAGGATAGTTAAACAGGAAGGAGGAGGATAGTTAAACAGGAAGGATGAGGATAGTTAAACAGGAAGGATGAGGATAGTCTAAGTTAAACAGGAAGGATGAGGATAGTTAAACAGGGAGGAGGAGGATAGTTAAACAGGAAGGAGGAGGATAGTTAAACAGGAAGGAGGAGGATAGTTAAACAGGAAGGATGAGGATAGTTAAACAGGAAGGATGAGGATAGTTAAACAGGAAGGATGAGGATAGTTAAACAGGAAGGATGAGGATAGTCTAAGTTAAACAGGAAGGATGAGGATAGTTAAACAGGAAGGATGAGGATAGTTAAACAGGAAGGATGAGGATAGTTAAACAGGAAGGATGAGGATAGTCTAAGTTAAACAGGAAGGATGAGGATAGTCTAAGTTAAACAGGAAGGATGAGGATAGTCTAAGTTAAACAGGAAGGATGAGGATAGTCTAAGTTAAACAGGAAGGATGAGGATAGTCTAAGTTAAACAGGAAGGATGAGGATAGTTAAACAGGAAGGATGAGGATAGTTAAACAGGAAGGATGAGGATAGTCTAAGTTAAACAGGAAGGATGAGGATAGTCTAAGTTAAACAGGAAGGATGAGGATAGTTAAACAGGAAGGAGGAGGATAGTTAAACAGGAAGGATGAGGATAGTTAAACAGGAAGGAGGAGGATAGTTAAACAGGAAGGAGGGGGATAGTTAAACAGGAAGGATGAGGATAGTTAAACAGGAAGGATGAGGATAGTTAAACAGGAAGGATGAGGATAGTTAAACAGGAAGGATGAGGATAGTTAAACAGGAAGGAGGAGGATAGTTAAACAGGAAGGATGAGGATAGTTAAACAGGAAGGATGAGGATAGTTAAACAGGAAGGATGAGGATAGTTAAACAGGAAGGATGAGGATAGTTAAACAGGAAGGATGAGGATAGTTAAACAGGAAGGAGGAGGATAGTTAAACAGGAAGGAGGAGGATAGTTAAACAGGAAGGAGGAGGATAGTTAAACAGGAAGGATGAGGATAGTTAAACAGGAAGGATGAGGATAGTTAAACAGGAAGGAGGAGGATAGTTAAACAGGAAGGAGGAGGATAGTTAAACAGGAAGGAGGAGGATAGTTAAACAGGAAGGAGGAGGATAGTTAAACAGAAGGAGGAGGATAGTTAAACAGGAAGGAGGAGGATAGTTAAACAGGAAGGAGGAGGATAGTTAAACAGGAAGGAGGAGGATAGTTAAACAGGAAGGATGAGGATAGTTAAACAGGAAGGAGGAGGATAGTTAAACAGGAAGGATGAGGATAGTTAAACAGGAAGGATGAGGATAGTTAAACAGGAAGGAGGAGGATAGTTAAACAGGAAGGATGAGGATAGTTAAACAGGAAGGATGAGGATAGTCTAAGTTAAACAGGAAGGAGGAGGATAGTTAAACAGGAAGGAGGAGGATAGTTAAACAGGAAGGATGAGGATAGTTAAACAGGAAGGAGGAGGATAGTTAAACAGGAAGGATGAGGATAGTCTAAGTTAAACAGGAAGGAGGAGGATAGTTAAACAGGAAGGATGAGGATAGTTAAACAGAAAGGATGAGGATAGTTAAACAGGAAGGAGGGGTCATTGTTTTTGCAGCAGATTTAAATACTGATATATTGAAATGTTTTCAAAAGGAGCTTTGCAGATTTAAATATTGTTATGATAAAAACGTTTGTTTTTACATCTAAATAATTGACTTCTTTATTTGTCTGATGTGATTCCAATCATTCAAAAGGCTCCAGACAGAGAGTGCTGTGTTGTCTCAGTAAATGAACAGTGGTCATAGGAGGCTCTGTTTCAAATCAAATCTAATTTTATTAGTCACATGCTAACTTACAAGCCCCTAACCCCTAACCCCTAAACCCTAAACCCTAACCCCTAACCCCTAACCAACAATGCAGTTTAAAAAAAATACAGATTAGAATAAGAGATAAAAGTAACAAGTAATTAAAGAGGAGCAATAAAAATAACAATATATACAGAGGGGTGTGGAGGCTATATACAGGGTATTACGGTATAGAGTCAATGTGGAGGCTATATACAGGGTATTACGGTACAGAGTCAATGTGGAGGCTATATACAGGGTATTACGGTACAGAGTCAATGTGGAGGCTATATACAGGGTATTACGGCACAGAGTCAATGTGGAGGCTATACAGGGTATTACGGTACAGAGTCAATGTGGAGGCTATATACAGGGTATTACGGTACAGAGTCAATGTGGAGGCTATATACAGGGTATTACGGTACAGAGTCAATGTGGAGGCTATATACAGGGTATTACGGTACAGAGTCAATGTGGAGGCTATATACAGGGTATTACGGTACAGAGTCAATGTGGAGGCTATATACAGGGTATTACGGTACAGAGTCAATGTGGGGCTATATACAGGGGGTACCGTACAGAGTCAATGTGGAGGCTATATACAGGGTACGGTACAGAGTCAATGTGGAGGCTATATACAGGGTATTATGGTACAGAGTCAATGTGGAGGCTATATACAGGGTGTTACGGTACAGAGTCAATGTGGAGGCTATATACAGGGTATTACGGTACAGAGTCAATGGGAGGGCTATATACAGGGTATTACGGTACAGAGTCAATGTGGAGTCTATATACAGGGTATTACGGTACAGAGTCAATGTGGAGGCTATATACAGGGTATTACGGTACAGAGTCAATGTGGAGGCTATATACAGGGTATTACGGTACAGAGTCAATGTGGAGTCTATATACAGGGTATTACGGTACAGAGTCAATGTGGGAGGCTATATACAGGGTATTACGGTACAGAGTCAATGTGGAGGCTATATACAGGGTATTACGGTACAGAGTCAATGTGAGACTATATACAGGGGGTACCGGTACAGAGTCAATGTGGAGGCTATATACAGGGTATTACGGTACAGAGTCAATGTGGAGGCTATATACAGGGTATTACGGCACAGAGTCAATGTGGAGGCTATATACAGGGTATTACGGTACAGAGTCAATGTGGAGGCTATATACAGGGTATTACGGTACAGAGTCAATGTGGAGGCTATATACAGGGTATTACGGTACAGAGTCAATGTGGAGGCTATATACAGGGTATTACGGTACAGAGTCAATGTGGAGGCTATATACAGGGTATTACGGTACAGAGTCAATGTGGAGGCTATATACAGGTATTACGGTACAGAGTCAATGTGGAGGCTATATACAGGGTATTACGGTACAGAGTCAATGTGGAGGCTATATACAGGGTATTACGGTACAGAGTCAATGTGGAGGCTATATACAGGTATTACTAGTACAGAGTCAATGTGGAGGCTATATACAGGGTATTACGGTACAGAGTCAATGTGGAGGCTATATACAGGGTATTACGGTACAGAGTCAATGTGGAGGCTATATACAGGGTATTACGGTACAGAGTCAATGTGGAGGCTATATACAGGGTATTACGGTACAGAGTCAATGTGGAGGCTATATACGGGGTATTACGGTACAGAGTCAATGTGGAGGCTATATACAGGGTATTACGGTACAGAGTCAATGTGGAGGCTATATACATGGTATTACGGTACAGAGTCAATGTGGAGGCTATATACAGGGTGTTACGGCACAGAGTCAATGTGGAGGCTATATACAGGTGTTACGGCACAGAGTCAATGTGGAGGCTATATACAGGGTGTTACGGTACAGAGTCAATGTGGAGGCTATATACAGGGTGTTACGGTACAGAGTCAATGTGGAGGCTATATACAGGGTGTTACGGTACAGAGTCAATGTGGAGGCTATATACAGGGTGTTACGGTACAGAGTCAATGTGGAGGCTATATACAGGGTATTACGGTACAGAGTCAATGTGGAGGCTATATACAGGGTATTACGGTACAGAGTCAATGTGGAGGCTATATACAGGGTATTACGGTACAGAGTCAATGTGGAGGCTATATACAGGGTGTTACGGTACAGAGTCAATGTGGAGGCTATATACAGGGGGTACCGGTACAGAGTCAATGTGGAGACTATATACAGGGGGTGCCGGTACAGAGTCAATGTGGAGGCTATATACAGAGGGTGCCGGTACAGAGTCAATGTGGAGGCTATATACAGAGGGTGCCGGTACAGAGTCAATGTGCAGAGGCACCGGTTAGTTGAGGTAGTATGTACATGTAGGTAGAGTTAATTAAAGTGACTATGCATAGATGACAACAGAGAGTGGCAGTGGTGTGTAGAGGGGGGGGGGGAGTCCTGTATTGACGCTTTGCCTGTTTGATGGTTCGTCGGAGGGCATTGAGGGATTTCTTATAAGCTTCCCAGTTAGAGTCCGTCTCCATGAAAGCGGCAGCTCTATCCTTTAGCTCAGTGCAGATGTTGCCTGTAAATCCATGGCTTCTGGTTGGGGTATGTACGTACAGTCACTGTGGGGATGACGCTATCGATGCACTTATTGATGAAGCCAGTGACTGATGTGGTGGAATCCTCATTGCCATCAGAAGAACCCCGAACATATTCCAGTCTGTGCTCGTGAAACAGTCCTGTAGCTTAGCATCTGCTTCATCTGTCCACTTTTATTGACCGAGTCACTGGTGCTTCCTGCTTTAATTTTTTTGCTTGTAAGCAGGAATCAGGAGGATGGAGTTATGGTGTGTGTGGAGTAAAGGTGGTCTAGAGTTTTTTCTCCTCTGGTTGCACTGTTAACATGCTGGTACAAATGAGGTAAAACAGAGTTTAGTTTCCCTGCATTAAAGTCCCCGCCACTAGGAGTGCTGCCTCTGGATGAGCGTTGTCCCGTTTGCTTATGGCCGTATACAGCTCATTGACTGTGGTCTTAGTGCCAGCATCGGTTTGTGCTGGTATATAGACAGCTACGAAAAATATAGATGAGAACTCTCTTGGTAGATAGTGTGGTCTACAGCTTATCATGAGATACACTACCACAAAGCGAGCAAAACCTTGAGACGTCCTTAAATATTAGATTTTGTGCACCAGCTGCTGTTTACAAAATATACGCAGACCGCCACCCATCGTCTTACCGAAGGCAGATGTTCTATCTTGCCGATGCGGCACAAAACGCATCAGCTGTATATCCATGTTGTCGTTCAGCCACGACTCGGTGAAACATAAGATATTACAGTAGGTAGGATATATGTTATCGTAGCTCATCTATTTTGTTACCCAATGATTGTACGTTGGCTAATAGGACTGATGGTAGTGGCAGATTACCCACTTGTATGTTGGCTAATAGGACTGATGGTAGTGGCAGATTACCCACTTGTATGTTGGCTAATAGGACTGATGGTAGAGGCAGATTACCCACTTGTACGTTGGCTAATAGGACTGATGGTAGAGGCAGATTACCCACTTGTACGTTGGCTAATAGGACTGATGGTAGAGGCAGATTACCTACTTGTACGTTGGCTAATAGGACTGATGGTAGAGGCAGATTACCCACTCGCCGTAGGATCCTTACAAGGTACCCTGACCTACGTCTCCGTCTCTTTCATGCCAATGACGAGGATTTGGGCCTTGTCGGGTGTCTGAGGTAAATCCAAGGTCCGACTCGTTAAAGGAAAACATCTTTGTCCAATACGAGGTGAGTAGTCCCTGTCCTGATATCCAGAAGCTATTTTCGGTCATAAGAGACGGTGGCAGAAATATTATGTTCAAAATAAAAAACACACACCAATGGCAAAATTGGTTAAGAGCCCATTAACCAGTAGCCGTCTCCTGGACCAGAGAACAGATGAGGTAAACATGTATTAGAGGTCAGTGTTATGACTACTGGACCAGAGAACAGATGAGGTAAACATGTATTAGAGGTCAGTGTTATAACTACTGGACCAGAGACCAGATGAGGTAAACATGTATTAGAGGTCAGTGTTATGACTACTGGACCAGATGAGGTAAACATGTATTAGAGGTCAGTGTTATGACTACTGGACCAGATGAGGTAAACATGAATTAGAGGTCAGTGTTATAACTACTGGACCAGATGAGGTAAACATGTATTAGAGGTCAGTGTTATGACTACTGGACCAGAGACCAGATGAGGTAAACATGTATTAGAGGTCAGTGTTATGACTCCTGGACCAGAGAACAGATGAGGTAAACATGTATTAGAGGTCAGTGTTATGACTACTGGACCAGATGAGGTAAACATGTATTAGAGGTCAGTGTTATGACTACTGGACCAGAGACCAGATGAGGTAAACATGTATTAGAGGTCAGTGTTATAACTACTGGACCAGATGAGGTAAACATGTAT
>NW_027039712.1:0-44181 GCF_034236695.1 Oncorhynchus nerka | reverse complement strand
GTTTACCTCATCTGGTCCAGTAGTCATAACACTGACCTCTAATACATGTTTACCTCATCTGGTCCAGTAGTTATAACACTGACCTAATACATGTTTACCTCATCTCTCTGGTCCAGTAGTCATAACACTGACCTCTAATACATGTTTACCTCATCTGGTCCAGTAGTCATAACACTGACCTCTAATACATGTTTACCTCATGTTTGGTCTCTGGTCCAGTAGTCATAACACTGACCTCTAATACATGTTTACCTCATCTGGTCAGTAGTTATAACAGTGACCTCTAATACATGTTTATCATCTCTCATCTGGTCCAGTAGTCATAACACTGACCTCTAATACATGTTTACCTCATCTGGTCCAGTAGTCATAACACTGACCTCTAATACATGTTTACCTCATCTGGTCTCTGGTCCAGTAGTCATAACACTGACCTCTAATACATGTTTACCTCATCTGGTCCAGTAGTCATAACACTGACCTCTAATACATGTTTACCTCATCTGGTCCAGTAGTCATAACACTGACCTCTAATACATGTTTACCTCATCTGGTCCAGTAGTCATAACACTGACCTCTAATACATGTTTACCTCATCTGGTCTCAGTAGTCATGACCTCTAATACATGTTTACCTCATGACATAACACTCTAATACATGTTTACCTCATCTGGTCCAGTAGTCACCTCTAGTACATGTTTACCTCATCTGAGTAGTCCACTGACCTCTAATACATGTTTACCTCATCTGGTCCAGTAGTCATAACACTGACCTCTAATACATGTTTACCTCATCTGGTCCAGTAGTCATAACACTGACCTCTAATACATGTTTACCTCATCTGGTCCAGTAGTCATAACACTGACCTCTAATACATGTTTACCTCATCTGGTCTCTGGTCATAACAGACCTCTAGTTTATCATCTGGTCCACACTGACCTCTAATACATGTTTACCTCATCTGTTCTCTGGTCCAGTAGTCATAACACTGACCTCTAATACATGTTTACCTCATCTGTTCTCTGGTCCAGTAGTCATAACACTGACTCTAATACATGTTTACCTCATCTGGGCTCTGGTTAATGGGCTCTTAACCAATTTTGCCATTGGTGTGTGTTTTTTATTTTGAACATAATATTTCTGCCACCGTCTCTTATGACCGAAAATAGCTTCTGGATATCAGGACAGGGACTACTCACCTCGTACTGGACAAAGATGTTTTCCTTTAACGAGTCGGACGCGAAGGATTTACCTCAGACACCCGACAAGGCCCAAATCCTCGTCATTCGCATGAGAAAGAGACGGAGACGTAGGTCAGGGTACCTTGTAAGGATCCTACGGCGAGTGGGTAATCTGCCTCTACCATCAGTCCTATTAGCCAACGTACAAGTAGGTAATCTGCCTCTACCATCAGTCCTATTAGCCAACGTACAAGTGGGTAATCTGCCTCTACCATCAGTCCTATTAGCCAACGTACAAGTGGGTAATCTGCCTCTACCATCAGTCCTATTAGCCAACATACAAGTGGGTAATCTGCCACTACCATCAGTCCTATTAGCCAACATACAAGTGGGTAATCTGCCACTACCATCAGTCCTATTAGCCAACGTACAAGTGGGTAATCTGCCTCTACCATCAGTCCTATTAGCCAACGTACAAGTGGGTAATCTGCCTCTACCATCAGTCCTATTAGCCAACGTACAAGTGGGTAATCTGCCTCTACCATCAGTCCTATTAGCCAACGTACAAGTGGGTAATCTGCCTCTACCATCAGTCCTATTAGCCAACGTACAATCATTGGGTAACAAAATAGATGAGCTACGATAACATATATCCTACCTACTGTAATATCTTATGTTTCACCGAGTCGTGGCTGAACGACAACATGGATATACAGCTGATGCGTTTTGTGCCGCATCGGCAAGATAGAACATCTGCCTTCGGTAAGACGATGGGTGGCGGTCTGCGTATATTTTGTAAACAGCAGCTGGTGCACAAAATCTAATATTTAAGGACGTCTCAAGGTTTTGCTCGCTTTGTGGTAGTGTATCTCATGATAAGCTGTAGACCACACTATCTACCAAGAGAGTTCTCATCTATATTTTTCGTAGCTGTCTATATACCAGCACAAACCGATGCTGGCACTAAGACCACAGTCAATGAGCTGTATACGGCCATAAGCAAACGGGACAACGCTCATCCAGAGGCAGCACTCCTAGTGGCCGGGGACTTTAATGCAGGGAAACTAAACTCTGTTTTACCTCATTTGTACCAGCATGTTAACAGTGCAACCAGAGGAGAAAAAAACTCTAGACCACCTTTACTCCACACACACCATAACTCCATCCTCCTGATTCCTGCTTACAAGCAAAAAAATTAAAGCAGGAAGCACCAGTGACTCGGTCAATAAAGAAGTGGACAGATGAAGCAGATGCTAAGCTACAGGACTGTTTTACGAGCACAGACTGGAATATGTTCCGGGGTTCTTCTGATGGCAATGAGGAGTCCACCACATCAGTCACTGGCTTCATCAATAAGTGCATCGATGACGTCATCCCCACAGTGACTGTACGTACATACCCCAACCAGAAGCCATGGATTTACAGGCAACATCTGCACTGAGCTAAAGGATAGAGCTGCCGCTTTCATGGAGACGGACTCTAACTGGGAAGCTTATAAGAAATCCCTCAATGCCCTCCGACGAACCATCAAACAGGCAAAGCGTCAATACAGGACTCCCCCCCTCCCCCCTCTACACACCACTGCCACTCTCTGTTGTCATCTATGCATAGTCACTTTAATTAACTCTACCTACATGTACATACTACCTCAACTAACCGGTGCCTCTGCACATTGACTCTGTACCGGCACCCTCTGTATATAGCCTCCACATTGACTCTGTACCGGCACCCCCTGTATATAGTCTCCACATTGACTCTGTACCGGTACCCCCTGTATATAGCCTCCACATTGACTCTGTACCGGCACCCTCTGTATATAGCCTCCACATTGACTCTGTACCGGCACCCCCTGTATATAGTCTCCACATTGACTCTGTACCGGTACCCCCTGTATATAGCCTCCACATTGACTCTGTACCGGCACCCTCTGTATATAGCCTCCACATTGACTCTGTACCGGTACCCCCTGTATATAGCCTCCACATTGACTCTGTACCGTAACACCCTGTATATAGCCTCCACATTGACTCTGTACCGTAATACCCTGTATATAGCCTCCACACTGACTCTGTACCGTAACACCCTGTATATAGCCTCCACATTGACTCTGTACCGTAATACCCTGTATATAGCCTCCACATTGACTCTGTACCGTAATACCCTGTATATAGCCTCCACACTGACTCTGTACCGTAATACCCTGTATATAGCCTCCACATTGACTCTGTACCGTAATACCCTGTATATAGTCTCCACATTGACTCTGTACCGTAACACCCTGTATATAGCCTCCACATTGACTCTGTACCGTAACACCCTGTATATAGCCTCCACATTGACTCTGTACCGTAATACCCTGTATATAGCCTCCACACTGACTCTGTACCGTAATACCCTGTATATAGCCTCCACATTGACTCTGTACCGTAATACCCTGTATATATAGCCTCCACATTGACTCTGTGCCGTAACACCCTGTATATAGCCTCCACATTGACTCTGTACCGTAATACCCTGTATATAGCCTCCACACTGACTCTGTACCGTAATACCCTGTATATAGCCTCCACATTGACTCTGTACCGTAATACCCTGTATATAGCCTCCACATTGACTCTGTACCGTAATACCCTGTATATAGCCTCCACATTGACTCTGTACCGTAATACCCTGTATATAGCCTCCACACTGACTCTGTACCGTAATACCCTGTATATAGCCTCCACATTGACTCTGTACCGTAATACCCTGTATATAGCCTCCACATTGACTCTGTACCGTAATACCCTGTATATAGCCTCCACATTGACTCTGTGCCGTAATACCCTGTATATAGCCTCCACATTGACTCTGTACCGTAATACCCTGTATATAGCCTCCACATTGACTCTGTACCGTAATACCCTGTATATAGCCTCCACATTGACTCTGTACCGTAATACCCTGTATATAGCCTCCACATTGACTCTGTACCGTAATACCCTGTATATAGCCTCCACATTGACTCTATACCGTAATACCCTGTATATAGCCTCCACATTGACACTGTACCGTAATACCCTGTATATAGCCTCCACATTGACTCTGTACCGTAATACCCTGTATATAGCCTCCACATTGACTCTGTACCGTAATACCCTGTATATAGCCTCCACATTGACTCTGTACCGTAATACCCTGTATATAGCCTCCACATTGACTCTGTACCGTAATACCCTGTATATAGCCTCCACATTGACTCTGTACCGTAATACCCTGTATATAGCCTCCACATTGACTCTGTACCGTAATACCCTGTATATAGCCTCCACATTGACTCTGTACCGGTACCCCTGTATATAGCCTCCACATTGACTCTGTACCGTAATACCCTGTATATAGCCTCCACATTGACTCTGTACCGTAACACCCTGTATATAGCCTCCACATTGACTCTGTACCGTAATACCCTGTATATAGCCTCCACATTGACTCTGTACCGTAATACCCTGTATATAGCCTCCACATTGACTCTGTGCCGTAATACCCTGTATATAGCCTCCACATTGACTCTGTACCGTAATACCCTGTATATAGCCTCCACATTGACTCTGTACCGTAATACCCTGTATATAGCCTCCACATTGACTCTGTACCGTAATACCCTGTATATAGCCTCCACATTGACTCTGTACCGTAATACCCTGTATATAGCCTCCACATTGACTCTGTACCGTAATACCCTGTATATAGCCTCCACATTGACACTGTACCGTAATACCCTGTATATAGCCCCCACATTGACACTGTACCGTAATACCCTGTATATAGCCTCCACATTGACACTGTACCGTAATACCCTGTATATAGCCTCCACATTGACACTGTACCGTAATACCCTGTATATAGCCTCCACACTGACTCTGTACCGTAACACCCTGTATATAGCCTCCACATTGACTCTGTACCGTAATACCCTGTATATAGCCTCCACATTGACTCTGTACCGTAATACCCTGTATATAGCCTCCACATTGACTCTGTACCGTAACACCCTGTATATAGCCTCCACATTGACTCTGTACCGTAATACCCTGTATATAGCCTCCACATTGACTCTGTACCGGTACCCCCTGTATATAGCCTCCACATTGACTCTGTACCGTAATACCCTGTATATAGCCTCCACATTGACTCTGTACCGTAATACCCTGTATATAGCCTCCACATTGACTCTGTACCGTAATACTCTGTATATAGCCTCCACACTGACTCTGTACCGTAATACCCTGTATATAGCCTCCACATCCCCTCTGTATATATTGTTATTTTTTACTGCTCCTCTTTAATTACTTGTTACTTTTATCTCTTATTCTAATCTGTATTTTTTTTAAACTGCATTGTTGGTTAGGGGTTAGGGGTTAGGGTTTAGGGTTTAGGGGTTAGGGGTTAGGGGCTTGTAAGTTAGCATGTGACTAATAAAATTAGATTTGATTTGAAACAGAGCCTCCTATGACCACTGTTCATTTACTGAGACAACACAGCACTCTCTGTCTGGAGCCTTTTGAATGATTGGAATCACATCAGACAAATAAAGAAGTCAATTATTTAGATGTAAAAACAAACGTTTTTATCATAACAATATTTAAATCTGCAAGCTCCTTTTGAAAACATTTCAATATATCAGTATTTAAATCTGCTGCAAAAACAATGACCCCTCCTTCCTGTTTAACTATCCTCATCCTTTCTGTTTAACTATCCTCATCCTTCCTGTTTAACTATCCTCATCCTTCCTGTTTAACTATCCTCATCCTTCCTGTTTAACTATCCTCCTCCTTCCTGTTTAACTATCCTCCTCCTTCCTGTTTAACTATCCTCCTCCTTCCTGTTTAACTTAGACTATCCTCATCCTTCCTGTTTAACTATCCTCATCCTTCCTGTTTAACTATCCTCCTCCTTCCTGTTTAACTATCCTCATCCTTCCTGTTTAACTATCCTCATCCTTCCTGTTTAACTATCCTCATCCTTCCTGTTTAACTATCCTCCTCCTTCCTGTTTAACTATCCTCCTCCTTCCTGTTTAACTATCCTCATCCTTCCTGTTTAACTATCCTCCTCCTTCCTGTTTAACTATCCTCATCCTTCCTGTTTAACTATCCTCATCCTTCCTGTTTAACTATCCTCCTCCTTCCTGTTTAACTATCCTCATCCTTCCTGTTTAACTATCCTCCTCCTTCCTGTTTAACTATCCTCATCCTTCCTGTTTAACTATCCCCCTCCTTCCTGTTTAACTTAGACTATCCTCCTCCTTCCTGTTTAACTATCCTCCTCCTTCCTGTTTAACTTAGACTATCCTCATCCTTCCTGTTTAACTATCCTCATCCTTCCTGTTTAACTTAGACTATCCTCATCCTTCCTGTTTAACTATCCTCCTCCTTCCTGTTTAACTATCCTCATCCTTCCTGTTTAACTATCCTCATCCTTCCTGTTTAACTTAGACTATCCTCATCCTTCCTGTTTAACTTAGACTATCCTCATCCTTCCTGTTTAACTTAGACTATCCTCATCCTTCCTGTTTAACTATCCTCATCCTTCCTGTTTAACTTAGACTATCCTCATCCTTCCTGTTTAACTTAGACTATCCTCATCCTTCCTGTTTAACTTAGACTATCCTCATCCTTCCTGTTTAACTATCCTCATCCTTCCTGTTTAACTTAGACTATCCTCATCCTTCCTGTTTAACTCAGACTATCCTCATCCTTCCTGTTTAACTATCCTCATCCTTCCTGTTTAACTTAGACTATCCTCATCCTTCCTGTTTAACTTAGACTATCCTCATCCTTCCTGTTTAACTTAGACTATCCTCATCCTTCCTGTTTAACTTAGACTATCCTCATCCTTCCTGTTTAACTTAGACTATCCTCATCCTTCCTGTTTAACTATCCTCATCCTTCCTGTTTAACTATCCTCATCCTTCCTGTTTAACTTAGACTATCCTCATCCTTCCTGTTTAACTTAGACTATCCTCATCCTTCCTGTTTAACTTAGACTATCCTCATCCTTCCTGTTTAACTTAGACTATCCTCATCCTTCCTGTTTAACTTAGACTATCCTCATCCTTCCTGTTTAACTTAGACTATCCTCATCCTTCCTGTTTAACTTAGACTATCCTCATACTTCCTGTTTAACTTAGACTATCCTCCTCCTTCCTGTTTAACTATCCTCACTGGGCCTCATTTATTCACACAGCACAACAACCCAAAAAGAGCTGCTGTGGTGGAGTTTACCCCTGTATCTGCTGTGGTGGAGTTTACCACTGTATCTGCTGTGGTGGAGTTTACCACTGTATCTGCTGTGGTGGAGTTTACCACTGTATCTGCTGTGAGGGAGTTTACCCCTGTATCTGCTGTGGTGGACTTTACCACTGTATCTGCTGTGGTGGAGTTTACCACTGTATCTGCTGTGGTGGAGTTTACCCCTGTATCTGCTGTGGTGGAGTTTACCCCTGTATCTGCTGTGGTGGAGTTTACCACTGTATCTGCTGTGGTGGACTTTACCACTGTATCTGCTGTGGTGGAGTTTAAACCTGCATCTGCTGTGGTGGTGTTTACCCCTGTATCTGCTGTGGTGGAGTTTACCACTGTATCTGCTGTGGTGGAGTTTACCCCTGTATCTGCTGTGGTGGAGTTTACCCCTGTATCTGCTGTGGTGGAGTTTACCCCTGTATCTGCTGTGGTGGAGTTTACCCCCGTATCTGCTGTGGTGGAGTTTACCAATGTTTCTGCTGTGGTGGAGTTTACCACCGTATCTGCTGTGGTGGAGTTGACCCCTGTATCTGCTGTGGTGGAGTTTACCCCTGTATCTGCTGTGGTGGAGTTTACCACTGTATCTGCTGTGGTGGGGTTTACCCCTGTATCTGCTGTGGTGGAGTTTACCCCTGTATCTGCTGTATTGGAGTTTACCACTGTATCTGCTGTGGTGGAGTTTACCACTGTATCTGCTGTGGTGGAGTTTACCACTGTATCTGCTGTGGTGGAGTTTACCCCTGTATCTGCTGTGGTGGAGTTTACCACTGTATCTGCTGTGGTGGAGTTTACCACTGTATCTGCTGTGGTGGACTTTACTGTATCTGCTGTGGTGGGGTTTACCCCTGTATCTGCTGTGGTGGAGTTTACCCTGTATCTGCTGTGGTGGAGTTTACCCCTGTATCTGCTGTGGTGGAGTTTACCACTGTATCTGCTGTGGTGGATCTGCTGCTGTGGTGGAGTTTACCACTGTATCTGCTGTCCCCTGTATCTGCTGTGGTGGAGTTTACCACTGTATCTGCTGTGGTGGAGTTTACCCCTGTATCTGCTGTGGTGGAGTTTACCCCTGTATCTGCTGTGGTGGAGTTTACCCCTGTATCTGCTGTGGTGGAGTTTACCCCTGTATCTGCTGTGGTGGAGTTTAAACCTGTATCTGCTGTGGTGGGGTTTACCACTGTATCTGCTGTGGTGGAGTTTACCCCTGTATCTGCTGTGGTGGAGTTTACCACTGTATCTGCTGTGGTGGAGTTTACCCCTGTATCTGCTGTGGTGGAGTTTACCACTGTATCTGCTGTGGTGGACTTTACCACTGTATCTGCTGTGGTGGAGTTTACCCCTGTATCTGCTGTGGTGGACTTTACCCCTGTATCTGCTGTGGTGGACTTTACCACTGTTTTTGCTGTGGTGGAGTTTACCCCTGTATCTGCTGTGGTGGGGTTTACCCCTGTATCTGCTGTGGTGGACTTTACCCCTGTATCTGCTGTGGTGGAGTTGACCCCCGTATCTGCTGTGGTGGAGTTTACCCCTGTATCTGCTGTGGTGGAGTTTACCCCTGTATCTGCTGTGGTGGAGTTTACCACTGTATCTGCTGTGGTGGAGTTTACCACTGTATCTGCTGTGGTGGAGTTTACCACTGTATCTGCTGTGGTGGACTTTACCACTGTATCTGCTGTGGTGGAGTTTACCACTGCATCTGCTGTATTGGAGTTTACCACTGTATCTGCTGTGGTGGACTTTACCACTGTATCTGCTGTGGTGGAGTTTACCATTGTATCTGCTGTGGTGTAGTTTACCCCTGTATCTGCTGTGGTGGAGTTTACCACTGTATCTGCTGTGGTGGAGTTTACCCCTGTATCTGCTGTGGTGGACTTTACCCCTGTATCTGCTGTGGTGGACTTTACCACTGTTTTTGCTGTGGTGGAGTTTACCCCTGTATCTGCTGTGGTGGGGTTTACCCCTGTATCTGCTGTGGTGGACTTTACCCCTGTATCTGCTGTGGTGGAGTTGACCCCCGTATCTGCTGTGGTGGAGTTTACCCCTGTATCTGCTGTGGTGGAGTTTACCCCTGTATCTGCTGTGGTGGAGTTTACCACTGTATCTGCTGTGGTGGAGTTTACCACTGTATCTGCTGTGGTGGAGTTTACCACTGTATCTGCTGTGGTGGACTTTACCACTGTATCTGCTGTGGTGGAGTTTACCACTGTATCTGCTGTGGTGGAGTTTACCACTGCATCTGCTGTATTGGAGTTTACCACTGTATCTGCTGTGGTGGACTTTACCACTGTATCTGCTGTGGTGGAGTTTACCATTGTATCTGCTGTGGTGTAGTTTACCCCTGTATCTGCTGTGGTGGAGTTTACCACTGTATCTGCTGTGGTGGAGTTTACCACTGTATCTGCTGTGGTGGAGTTTACCACTGTATCTGCTGTGGTGGAGTTTACCCCTGTATCTGCTGTGGTGGAGTTGACCCCTGTATCTGCTGTGGTGGGGTTTACCCCTGTATCTGCTGTGGTGGAGTTTACCACTGTATCTGCTGTGGTGGAGTTTACCCCTGTATCTGCTGTGGTGGAGTTTACCACTGTATCTGCTGTGGTGGAGTTTACCCCTGTATCTGCTGTGGTGGAGTTTACCACTGTATCTGCTGTGGTGGAGTTTACCACTGTATCTGCTGTGGTGGAGTTTACCCCTGTATCTGCTGTGGTGGAGTTTACCCCTGTATCTGCTGTGGTGGAGTTTACCCCTGTATCTGCTGTGGTGCAGTTTACCACTGTATCTGCTGTGTTGGAGTTTACCCCTGTATCTGCTGTGGTGGAGTTTACCCCTGTATCTGCTGTGGTGGAGTTTACCCCTGTATCTGCTGTGGTGGAGTTTACCACTGTATCTGCTGTGGTGGAGTTTACCCCTGTATCTGCTGTGAGGGAGTTTACCCCTGTATCTGCTGTGGTGGAGTTTACCCCTGTATCTGCTGTGGTGGAGTTTACCACTGTATCTGCTGTGGTGGAGTTTACCACTGTATCTCAGACTTGTTATGATTAATGTTTGTCTTACCTTTCGCTGAATAACTCTCTGGTTCTCCGGGGAAACGGCTGAAGCAACGCTGCAAATAACAGCTCAAATGAATAAAATGCAAATGCTCAGGCTAGATCCCTCTCTCCATCTGTAGGGACCCTACACACACACACACACGCACGCACGCACGCACGCACGCACGCACGCACGCACGCACACACACACGTGTACACACACGTACACACACACATACACGCACGCACGTAAACACACACACAAACGTACACACACACATACACTCACGCACGTAAACACACACACACACACATACACTCACGCACGTAAACACACACACACACACACACACACACACACACACACACACACACACCGTCTCTGTTGCTGTGAGAAGGAAGCGGTATTGATATCAATGGGGGCCAAAGCATTGCTAAACAGAGCTCTGTTGTGAATACCTGATAATAACTGCTATATAAAAATATCAGATCATTCAAAGTGAAAGAGCGACACTTTTCACACAAAAAAAGCCAATCAATCGAATATCTGCTGCATAGAAACTGGAGCTGCAGAAATTAGCTCATTCATTTTGGACAATTAGGTTTATTGGAGTGTGACAGAGAGGTGCTGCTGTTCAGTGGGGCGTCGGCACGGCAACAATAGAACGGAGTCAAACAGTCAAAGCTGTTTTAACGACGTCGCTTAACGACGACCCCGACGACGGACTGAGCTGATCTCACTAAAATAAAGCGTCTGTTTTTCACGGGAGGGAGGAACGTGTTCTCGATGTTCTCGAACTGACGGAGGAGACTTCTCTGACTCGCGTCATTAAAACTAGATCGCAGAGAGTCGAGAAAAGCTTGTAGTTGTGAAAACTATTCATTAAATAGTTCCTCATGTTGGGGTATAAGTGATCAATCGAGCTCAAATGGAGAGGCAGGGTAGCCTAGTGTTTAGAGCGTTGGACTAGTAACCGGAAGGTTGCAATTTCAAATCCCCGAGCTGACAAGGTACAAATCTGTCGTTCTGCCCCTGAACAGGCAGTTAACCCACTGTTCCTAGACCAGTTAACCCACGGTTCCTAGACCAGTTAACCCACTGTTCCTAGACCAGTTAACCCACTGTTCCTAGACCAGTTAACCCACTGTTCCTAGACCAGTATCCTAGGTACTAGGTACCCCCCTGTACATCTGACTAGGTATCCCCCCTTTACATCTGACTAGGTATCTGACTAGGTATCCCCCTGTACATCTGACTAGGTATCCCCCTGTACATCTGACTAGGTATCCCCCTTTACATCTAACTAGGTATCTGACTAGGTATCCCCCTTTACATCTGACTAGGTATCCCCCTGTACATCTGACTAGGTATCTGACTAGGTATCCCCCCTTTACATCTGACTAGGTATCCCCCTGTACATCTGACTAGGTATCCCCCTTTACATCTGACTAGGTATCCCCCCTTTACATCTGACTAGGTACCCCCCTTTACATCTGACTAGGTATCCCCCTAACATCTGACTAGGTATCCCCCTTTACATCTGACTAGGTATCCCCCTAACATCTGACTAGGTATCCCCCTTTACATCTGACTAGGTATCCCCCTTTACATCTGACTAGGTATCCCCCTAACATCTGACTAGGTATCCCCCTTTACATCTGACTAGGTATCCCCCTATACATCTGACTAGGTATCCCCCTTTACATCTGACTAGGTATCCCCCCTTTACATCTGACTAGGTATCCCCCCTTTACATCTGACTAGGTATCTGACTAGGTATCCCCCCTTACATCTGACTAGGTATCCCCCTTACATCTGACTAGGTATCCCCCTTATATCTGACTAGGAATCCCCCTTACATCTGACTAGGTATCCCCCTTACATCTGACTAGGTACCCCCCTTTACATCTGACTAGGTATCCCCCCTTTACATCTGACTAGGTATCTGACTAGGTATCCCCCTTTACATCTGACTAGGTATCTGACTAGGTATCCCCCTTTACATCTGACTAGGTATCTGACTAGGTATCCCCCTTTACATCTGACTAGGTATCCCCCTTTACATCTGACTAGGTATCCCCCCTTTACATCTGACTAGGTATCCCCCTTTACATCTGACTAGGTATCCCCCTTTACACCTGACTAGGTACCCCCCTTTACATCTGACTAGGTATCTGACTAGGTATCCCCCTTTACATCTGACTAGGTACCCCCCTTTACATCTGACTAGGTATCCCCCTTTACATCTGACTAGGTACCCCCCTTTACATCTGACTAGGTATCCCCCTTTACATCTGACTAGGCACCCCCTTTACATCTGACTAGGTATCTGACTAGGTATCCCCCCTTTACATCTGACTAGGTATCCCCATTTACATCTGACTAGGTATCCCCCTTTACATCTGACTAGGTATCCCCCCTTTACATCTGACTAGGTACCCCCTTTACATCTGACTAGGTATCCCCCTTTACATCTGACTAGGTATCCCCCTTTACATCTGACTAGGTACCCCCCTTTACATCTGACTAGGTATCTGACTAGGTATCCCCCTTTACATCTGACTAGGTATCTGACTAGGTATCAACCTTTACATCTGACTAGGTATCTGACTAGGTATCCCCCCTTTACATCTGACTAGGTATCCCCCTTTACATCTGACTAGGTATCCCCCTTTACATCTGACTAGGTATCCCCCTTTACATCTGACTAGGTATCCCCCTTTACATCTGACTAGGTATCCCCCTTTACATCTGACTAGGTATCTGACTAGGTACCCCCCTTTACATCTGACTAGGTATCTGACTAGGTATCCCCCTTTACATCTGACTAGGTATCTGACTAGGTATCCCCCTTTACATCTGACTAGGTATCTGACTAGGTATCCCCCTTTACATCTGACTAGGTATCTGACTAGGTATCCCCCCTTTACATCTGACTAGGTATCCCCCTTTACATCTGACTAGGTATCCCCCTTTACATCTGACTAGGTATCTGACTAGGTATCCCCCCTTTACATCTGACTAGGTACCCCCCTTTACATCTGACTAGGTACCAGCCTTTACATCTGACTAGGTATCCCCCTTTACATCTGACTAGGTATCTGACTAGGTATCCCCCCTTTACATCTGACTAGGTACCCCCTTTACATCTGACTAGGTATCCCCCTTTACATCTGACTAGGTATCCCCCTTTACATCTGACTAGGTATCTGACTAGGTATCTGACTAGGTACCCCCCTTTACATCTGACTAGGTATCCCCCTTTACATCTGACTAGGTACCCCCTTTACATCTGACTAGGTATCCCCCTTTACATCTGACTAGGTATCCCCCTTTACATCTGACTAGGTATCTGACTAGGTATCTGACTAGGTACCCCCCTTTACATCTGACTAGGTATCCCCCTTTACATCTGACTAGGTATCCCCCCTTTACATCTGACTACGTATCCCCCTTTACATCTGACTAGGTATCTGACTAGGTATCTGACTAGGTATCAGACTAGGTACCCCCCTTTACATCTGACTAGGTATCCCCCTTTACATATGACTAGGTACCCCCCTTTATATCTGACTAGGTATCCCCCTTTACATCTGACTAGGAACCCCCCTTTACATCTGACTAGGTATCTGACTAGGTATCCCCCTTTACATCTGACTAGGTATCCCCCTGTACATCTGACTAGGTATCCCCCCTTTACATCTGACTAGGTATCCCCCTTTACATCTGACTAGGTATCCCCCTGTACATCTGACTAGGTATCCCCCCTTTACATCTGACTAGGTATCCCCTTTACATCTGACTAGGTATCCCCCTTTACATCTGACTAGGTATCCCCCTTTACATCTGACTAGGTATCTGACTAGGTATCCCCCTTTACATCTGACTAGGTACCCCCTTTACATCTGACTAGGTATCCCCCTTTACATCTGACTAGGTATCCCCCTTTACATCTGACTAGGTATCTGACTAGGTATCTGACTAGGTATCAGACTAGGTACCCCCCTTTACATCTGACTAGGTATCCCCCTTTACATCTGACTAGGTACCCCCCTTTACATCTGACTACGTATCCCCCTTTACATCTGACTAGGTATCTGACTAGGTATCTGACTAGGTATCAGACTAGGTACCCCCCTTTACATCTGACTAGGTATCCCCTTTACATATGACTAGGTACCCCCCTTTACATCTGACTAGGTATCCCCCTTTACATCTGACTAGGAACCCCCCTTTACATCTGACTAGGTATCTGACTAGGTATCCCCCTTTACATCTGACTAGGTATCCCCCTGTACATCTGACTAGGTATCCCCCCTTTACATCTGACTAGGTATCCCCCCTTTACATCTGACTAGGTATCCCCCCTTTACATCTGACTAGGTATCCCCCTTTACATCTGACTAGGTATCCCCTTTACATCTGACTAGGTATCCCCCTTTACATCTGACTAGGTATCCCCCCTTTACATCTGACTAGGTACCCCCCTTTACATCTGACTAGGTATCCCCTTTACATCTGACTAGGTATACCCCTTTACATCTGACTAGGTATCTGACTAGGTATCCCCCTTTACATCTGACTAGGTATCCCCCCTTTACATCTGACTAGGTATCCCCCCTTTACATCTGACAACGTATCCCCCTTTACATCTGACTAGGTATCTGACTAGGTATCCCCCTTTACATCTGACTAGGTACCCCCCTTTACATCTGACTAGGTATCCCCCCTTTACATCTGACTAGTTATCCCCCTTTACATCTGACTAGGTATCCCCCTTTACATCTGACTAGGTATCCCCCTTTACATCTGACTAGGTATCCCCCTTTACATCTGACTAGGTTTCCCCCTTTACATCTGACTAGGTATCCCCCTTTACATCTGACTAGGTATCCCCCTTTACATCTGACTAGGTATCTGACTAGGTATCCCCCCTTTACATCTGACTAGGTATCTGACTAGGTATCCCCCCTTTACATCTGACTAGGTATCTGACTAGGTACCCCCCTTTACATCTGACTAGGTATCTGACTAGGTATCCCCCCTTTACATTTGACTAGGTACCCCCCTTTACATCTGACTAGGTATCCCCTGTACATCTGACTAGGTATCCCCCTCTACATCTGACTAGGTATCCCCCCTTTACATCTGACTAGGCATCCCCCTTTACATCTGACTAGGTACCCCCTTTACATCTGACTAGGTATCCCCCTTTACATCTGACTAGGCATCCCCCTTTACATCTGACTAGGTACCCCCCTTTACATCTGACTAGGCATCCCCCTTTACATCTGACTAGGTATCTCCCTTTACATCTGACTAGGTACCCCCTCTACATCTGACTAGGTATCTGACTAGGTATCCCCCTTTACATCTGACTAGGTACCCCCTTTACATCTGACTAGGTATCTGACTAGGTATCCCCCTTTACATCTGACTAGGAACCCCCTTTACATCTGACTAGGTATCTGACTAGGTATCCCCCTTTACATCTGACTAGGTATCCCCCTGTACATCTGACTAGGTATCCCCCTTTACATCTGACTAGGTATCCCCCTTTACATCTGACTAGGTATCCCCCTGTACATCTGACTAGGTATCCCCCTTTACATCTGACTAGGTATCCCCCTTTACATCTGACTAGGTATCCCCTTTACATCTGACTAGGTATCCCCCTTTACATCTGACTAGGTACCCCCCTTTACATCTGACTAGGTATCCCCTTTACATCTGACTAGGTATACCCCTTTACATCTGACTAGGTATCTGACTAGGTATCCCCCTTTACATCTGACTAGGTATCCCCCCTTTACATCTGACTAGGTATACCCCCTTTACATCTGACTACGTATCCCCCTTTACATCTGACTAGGTATCTGACTAGGTATCCCCCTTTACATCTGACTAGGTACCCCCCTTTACATCTGACTAGGTACCCCCCTTTACATCTGACTAAGTATCCCCCCTTTACATCTGACTAGGTATCCCCCTTTACATCTGACTAGGCACCCCCCTTTACATCTGACTAGGTATCCCCCTTTACATCTGACTAGGTATCCCCCTTTACATCTGACTATGTATCCCCCTTTACATCTGACTAGGTATCCCCCCTTTACATCTGACTAGGTATCCCCCTTTACATCTGACTAGGTATCTGACTAGGTATCCCCCTTTACATCTGACTAGGTATCTGACTAGGTATCCCCCTTTACATCTGACTAGGTATCTGACTAGGTACCCCCTTTACATCTGACTAGGTATCTGACTAGGTATCCCCCTTACATCTGACTAGGTATCTGACTAGGTATCCCCCTTTACATCTGACTAGGTATCTGACTAGGTATCCCCCCTTTACATTTGACTAGGTACCCCCCTTTACATCTGACTAGGTATCCCCTGTACATCTGACTAGGTATCCCCCTTTACATCTGACTAGGTATCCCCCCTTTACATCTGACTAGGTATCCCCCACTACATCTGACTAGGTATCCCCCCTTTACATCTGACTAGGCATCCCCCTTTACATCTGACTAGGTACCCCCCTTTACATCTGACTAGGTATCCCCCCTTTACATCTGACTAGGCATCCCCCTTTACATCTGACTAGGTACCCCCTTACATCTGACTAGGCATCCCCCTTTACATCTGACTAGGTATCTCCCTTTACATCTGACTAGGTACCCCCTCTACATCTGACTAGGTATCTGACTAGGTATCCCCCTTTACATCTGACTAGGTACCCCCTTTACATCTGACTAGGTATCTGACTAGGTATCCCCCTTTACATCTGACTAGGTACCCCCTCTACATCTGACTAGGTATCCCCCTTTACATCTGACTAGGCATCCCCCTTTACATCTGACTAGGTATCCCCCTTTACATCTGACTAGGTATCCCCCTTTACATCTGACTAGGTATCTGACTAGGTACCCCCCTTTACATCTGACTAGGTATCTGACTAGGTATCCCCCCTTTACATCTGACTAGGTATCCCCCTTTACATCTGACTAGGTATCTGACTAGGTACCCCCTTTACATCTGACTAGGTATCTGACTAGGTATCCCCCTTTACATCTGACTAGGCATCCCCCTTTACATCTGACTAGGTACCCCCTTTACATCTGACTAGGTATCCCCCTTTACATCTGACTAGGTATCCCCCTTTACATCTGACTAGGTACCCCCCTCTACATCTGACTAGGTATCTGACTAGGTATCCCCCCTTTACATCTGACTCGGTACCCCCCTTTACATCTGACTAGGTATCTGACTAGGTATCCCCCCTTTACATCTGACTAGGTATCCCCCTTTACATCTGACTAGGTATCTGACTAGGTATCCCCCCTTTACATCTGACTAGGTATCCCCCTTTACATCTGACTAGGTATCCCCACTTTACATCTGACTAGGTATCTGACTAGGTATCCCCCTTTACATCTGACTAGGTATCTGACTAGGTATCCCCCCTTACATCTGACTAGGTATCTGACTAGGTATCCCCCTTTACATCTGACTAGGTATCTGACTAGGTATCCCCCCTTACATCTGACTAGGTATCCCCCTTTACATCTGACTAGGTATCTGACTAGGTATCCCCCTTTACATCTGACTAGGTACCACCTTTACATCTGACTAGGTATCCCCCTTTACATCTGACTAGGTATCCCCCTTTACATCTGACTAGGTATCCCCCTTTACATCTGACTAGGTATCCCCCTTTACATCTGACAAGGTATCCCCCTTTACATCTGACTAGGTATCCCCCTTTACATCTGACTAGGTACCCCCCTTTACATCTGACTAGGCACCCCCTTTACATCTGACTAGGTATCTGACTAGGTATCCCCCTTTACATCTGACTAGGTATCCCCCTTTACATCTGACTAGGTATCCCCCTTTACATCTGACTAGGTATCCCCCTTTACATCTGACTAGGTATCCCCCTTTACATCTGACTAGGTATCCCCCTTTACATCTGACTAGGCACCCCCCTTTACATCTGACTAGGTACCCCCCTTTACATCTGACTAGGTATCTGACTAGGTATCCCCCTTTACATCTGACTAGGTATCCCCCTTTACATCTGACTAGGTATCTGACTAGGTATCCCCCTTTAAATCTGACTAGGTATCCCCCTCTACATCTGACTAGGTATCCCCCTTTACATCTGACTAGGTATCTGACTAGGTATCCCCCTTTAAATCTGACTAGGTATCCCCCTCTACATCTGACTAGGTATCCCCCCTTTACATCTGACTAGGTATCTGACTAGGTATCCCCCTTTACATCTGACTAGGTATCTGACTAGGTATCTGACTAGGTATCCCCCCTCTACATCTGACTAGGTATCTGACTAGGTATCCCCCCTCTACATCTGACTAGGTATCTGACTAGGTATCCCCCTTTACATCTGACTAGGTATCTGACTAGGTATCTGACTAGGTATCTGACTAGGTATCCCCCCTTTACATCTGACTAGGTATCCCCCTTTACATCTGACTAGGTATCCCCCCTTTCTATTTCCCGTTCCATCTGTACATGTTAACATGTAGCTAGCTAAATGACGCTCCACGTAGAGAGGGGATGTTTTATTCAAAGCACAATGTTTTAACAATGCTTTAACATTTACAGCTCTGATATTAACATTTTAAATGATCCCCTCTTCCTTCCAAAGTCTCCATTATTCAACACACCGTTGATTTAAACAGCCTTTCTAGAGGAGGAAAATTATGTTCTGTGAGTTTCTCTCTCTCTCTCCCTCTCTCTCTCTCTCCTTCTCTTCCAATCTCCCTCCCCCCTCTCTCTCTCTCTCTCTCTCTCTCTCCCTCTCCCTCTCTCTCTTCCTCCCTCTCTCTCTCCTTCTCTCCCTCATGCTCTCTCTCTCCCTCCCTCCCGCTCTCTCCTTCTCTCCCTCATGCTCTCTCTCTCTCTCCCTCCTTCCCGCTCTCTCCCTCCCTCCCACTCTCTCCCTCTCTCCCTCTCACCCTCCTGCTCTCTCCCTCTCTTCCTCTCTCTCTCCCTCTCACCCTCCCGATCACTCCCTCTCTCTCTACCCCTCTTCCCTTGTTCTCTTCCAGGGGGAAACAAGGAGGGAGGAAAACAGAAGCCATTTATCAAGCAATAAATATTTCAGATGTAATTTGAATAAGTAATCCTACTCTACATAACATATATGTTTGTTCTGCCCTTCTTCCTTCCTTTCTTCAGACGCTGCCTAGGAAACGCTGTGTTTCTGTGCCATCAGTACCTCTTCAATATTAACACGTTGAGTCTCCCTCACAGATGGGTCACTGATTGCCTAACTAAACGTGTGTATCCTTTTGATTCTAAATTATTACTGTTATTATCATTATTAATGGATACGTTTGCAGTCAATTTACAAGCTGGTTGTCTCAGTGAGACGAGTCCCCCTGCCTCTACAACTCAGACTGGGCCTTGTCTTACCTGATTGTCTCGGTGAGACGAGTCCCCCTGCCTCTACAGCTCAGACTGGGCCTTGTCTTACCTGATTGTCTCAGTGAGACGAGGAGACGAGTCCCCCTGCCTCTACAACTCAGACTGGGCCGTGTCTTACCTGGTTGTCTCAGTGAGACGAGGAGACGAGTCCCCCTGCCTCTACAACTCAGACTGGGCCGTGTCTTACCTGATTGTCTCAGTGAGACGAGTCCCCCTGCCTCTACAACTCAGACTGGGCCGTGTCTTAGCTGATTGTCTCAGTGAGACGAGGAGACGAGTCCCCCTGCCTCTACAGCTCAGACTGGGCCTTGTCTTACCTGATTGTCTCAGTGAGACGAGGAGACGAGTCCCCCTGCCTCTACAACTCAGACTGGGCCGTGTCTTACCTGGTTGTCTCAGTGAGACGAGGAGACGAGTCCCCCTGCCTCTACAACTCAGACTGGGCCGTGTCTTAGCTGATTGTCTCAGTGAGACGAGGAGACGAGTCCCCCTGCCTCTACAGCTCAGACTGGGCCTTGTCTTACCTGATTGTCTCAGTGAGACGAGGAGACGAGTCCCCCTGCCTCTACAACTCAGACTGGGCCGTGTCTTACCTGGTTGTCTCAGTGAGACGAGGAGACGAGTCCCCCTGCCTCTACAACTCAGACTGGGCCGTGTCTTACCTGGTTGTCTCAGTGAGACGAGGAGACAAGTCCCCCTGCCTCTACAACTCAGACTGGGCCTTGTCTAACCTGGTTGTCTCAGTGAGACGAGGAGACGAGTCCCCCTGCCTCTACAAATCAGACTGGGCCGTGTCTTACCTGATTGTCTCAGTGAGACGAGGAGACGAGTCCCCCTGCCTCTACAACTCAGACTGGGCCGTGTCTTAGCTGATTGTCTCAGTGAGACGAGGAGACGAGTCCCCCTGCCTCTACAACTCAGACTGGGGCCGTGTCTTACCTGATTGTCTCAGTGAGACGAGGAGACGAGTCCCCCTGCCTCTACAACTCAGACTGGGGCCGTGTCTTACCTGATTGTCTCAGTGAGACGAGGAGACGAGCCCCCCTGCCTCTACAGCTCAGACTGGGCCGTGTCTTACCTGATTGTCTCAGTGAGACGAGTCCCCCTGCCTCTACAGCTCAGACTGGGCCGTGTCTTAGCTGATTGTCTCAGTGAGACGAGGAGACGAGTCCCCCTGCCTCTACAACTCAGACTGGGCCGTGGCTTACCTGATTGTCTCAGTGAGACGAGGAGACGAGTCCCCCTGCCTCTACAACTCAGACTGGGCCTTGTCTTACCTAATTGTCTCAGTGAGAGTTAGTGATAGCTATTTAACAGTCTGATGGCCTTGAGATAGAAGCTGTTTTTCAGTCTCTCTGAGTTAGTGATGGCTATTTAACAGTCTGATGGCCTTGAGAGAGAAGCTGTTTTTCAGTCTCTCTGAGTTAGTGATGGCTATTTAACAGTCTGATGGCCTTGAGAGAGAAGCTGTTTTTCAGTCTCTCTGAGTTAGTGATGGCTATTTAACAGTCTGATGGCCTTGAGATAGAACCTGTTTTATAGTCTCTCTGAGTTAGTGATGGCTGTTTAACAGTCTGATGGCCTTGAGATAGAAGCTGTTTTTCAGTCTCTCGGTCCCTGCTTTGATGCACCTCTACTGACGTCGCCTTCTGGATGAGTGAACAGGACGTGGCTCGGGTGGTTGTTGTCTTTGATGATCTTTATGGCCTTCCTGTAACATTGGGTGCTGTAGGTGTCGTCCAATCAGATATCAGATATGATGTCACCACCACAGCAGCTCTGCTTCTCAGAGGCGGGACAACGGGGCTGAGCAACACAGAGGAGGCTGAGTTCCTGACAAGACAATAAACCCTCTTCAATAGAATTGATGAGAGTCAGTTAGGGGGCTCATCCCACCCATAGCCATTTCCCTGTCTGCCCCCTTCTACCCCTTCTGCCCCCTTCTATCCACTTCTCCCCCCTTCTGCCTCCTTCTCCCCTCTTCACCCCCTTCTGCCTCCTTCTCCCCTCTTCACCCCCTTCTGCCTCCTTCTACCCCTTCTGCCCCCTTCTACCCCTTCTGCCCCCTTCTGCCTCCTTCTGCCTCCTTCTCCCCCTTCTACCCCTTCTGCTCCCTTCTACCCCTTCTGCCCCTTCTACCCCTTCTGCCCACTTCTGCCCCCTTCTGCCTCCTTCTGCCTCCTTCTCCCCCTTCTACCCCTTCTGCCCCCTTCTGCCCCTTCTACCCCTTCTGCCCCCATTCTGCCCCCTTCTCCCCCTTCTGCCCCCTTCTCCCCCTTTTGCCCCCTTCTACCCCTTCTGCCCCCTTCTACCCATTCTGCCCCCTTCTCCCCCTTCTGCCCCCTTCTCCCCCTTTTGCCCCCTTATACCCCTTCTGCCCCTTCTACCCCTTCTGCCCCCATTCTCCCCCTTTTGCCCCCTTCTACCCCTTCTGCCCCCTTCTACCCCTTCTGCCCCCATTCTGCCCCCCTTCTCCCCCTTCTGCCCCCTTCTCCCCCCTTTTGCCCCCTTCTACCCCTTCTGCCCCTTCTACCCCTTCTGCCCCTTCTACCCCTTCTGCCCCCTTCTGCCCCCTTCTACCCCTTCTGCCCCCTTCTGCCCCCTTCTGCCTCCTTCTCCCCCTTATGCCCCCTTCTACCCCTTATACCCCTTCTGCCCCCATTCTGCCCCTTCTACCCCTTCTGCCCCCTTCTGCCTCCTTCTCCCCCTTATGCCCCCTTCTACCCTTATACCCCTTCTGCCCCCTTCTACCCCTTATACCCCTTCTGCCCCCTTCTACCCCTTCTACCCCTTCTACTCCTTCTGCCCCCTTCTGCCCCCTTCTCCCCCTTCTGCCCCCTTCTCCCCCTTCTGCCCCCTTCTCCCCCTTCTGCCTCCTTTTCCCCCTTCTGCCCACTTCTGCCCCCTTCTATCCACTTCTGCCCCCTTCTCCCCCTTCTGCCCCCTTCTATCCACTTCTGCCCCCTTCTCGTTCTCCTCTTTATCTGAGTAGTATCCATCTGAAGAACATGTAGGGACAGAAAGAGAGATACTGTACCTCTCCACAGTGCATACTGGAGCCGCTCTCAGAGACAGGCAGAGAGAGAGAGATACTGTACCTCTCCACAGTGCATACTGGAGCCCCTCTCAGAGACAGGCAGAGAGAGATACTGTACCTCTCCACAGTGCATACTGGAGCCCCTCTCAGAGACAGGCAGAGAGAGAGAGATACTGTACCTCTCCACAGTGCATACTGGAGCCCCTCTCAGAGACAGGCAGAGAGAGAGATACTGTACCTCTCCACAGTGCATACTGGAGCCCCTCTCAGAGACAGGCAGAGAGAGATACTGTACCTCTCCACAGTGCATACTGGAGCCCCTCTCAGAGACAGGCAGAGAGAGATACTGTAACTCTCCACAGTGCATACTGGAGACCCTCTCAGAGACAGGCAGAGAGAGATACTGTAACTCTCCACAGTGCATACTGGAGCCGCTCTCAGAGACAGGCAGAGAGAGAGATACTGTACCTCTCCACAGTGCATACTGGAGCCCCTCTCAGAGACAGGCAGAGAGAGAGATACTGTACCTCTCCACAGTGCATACTGGAGCCGCTCTCAGAGACAGGCAGAGAGAGATACTGTACCTCTCCACAGTGCATACTGGAGCCCCTCTCAGAGACAGGCAGAGAGAGAGAGATACTGTACCTCTCCACAGTGCATACTGGAGCCCCTCTCAGAGACAGACAGAGAGAGAGATACTGTACCTCTCCACAGTGCATACTGGAGCCCCTCTCAGAGACAGGCAGAGAGAGATACTGTAACTCTCCACAGTGCATACTGGAGACCCTCTCAGAGACAGGCAGAGAGAGATACTGTAACTCTCCACAGTGCATACTGGAGCCCCTCTCAGAGACAGGCAGAGAGAGAGAGATACTGTACCTCTCCACAGTGCATACTGGAGCCCCTCTCAGAGACAGGCAGAGAGAGAGAGATACTGTACCTCTCCACAGTGCATACTGGAGCCCCTCTCAGAGACAGGCAGAGAGAGAGATACTGTACCTCTCCACAGTGCATACTGGAGCCCCTCTCAGAGACAGGCAGAGAGAGAGATACTGTACCTCTCCACAGTGCATACTGGAGCCTGTCTGTCTCTCCCTCTCCTCTCCAACCAGTCAGCTCCAGAACAGAGCAGCTCGGGAGGAAGAGCAGGAACAGGCTGGCAGCCAAGTGGCTTGGCACAGCGCCTAATGATGCCTGGCATGCGTCTGCTCTCCACAACGCCGGGGTCACACCTGCCAACTCTTAGTAAGATGTAAATGTTTCTATTAACAGAGAGAGAGAGGGAATTCCTCTCCTCCCGTCCCGCGTGTTCTGTCTATATGTTCTGCTGTGATCAGAGGAGGGATCCTGGGCTCTGCATTTAGATACAACCCTTGCAAGCCATGTGTGTGTGTGCCTGCGTGAGTGTGTGTGTGTTGTAGATGTTTGTGTGTGCCTGCGTGAGTGTGTGTGTGTTGTAGATGTTTGTGTGCCTGCGTGAGTGTGTGTGTGTATATGTGTGTGTGCCTGCTTGAGTTTGTGTGTGTGTTGTAGATGTTTGTGTGTGCCTGCGTGAGTGTGTGTGTGTTGTAGATGTTTGTGTGCCTGCGTGAGTGTGTGTGTGTATATGTGTGTGTGCCTGCGTGAGTGTGTGTGTGTTGTAGATGTTTGTGTGCCTGCGTGAGTGTGTGTGTGTTTTAGATGTGTGTGTGCCTGCGTGAGGGTGTGTGTGTATATGTGTGTGTGCCTGCTTGAGTTTGTGTGTGTGTTGTAGATGTTTGTGTGTGCCTGCCTAAGTTTGTGTGTGTGTGTTGTAGATGTGTGTGTGCCTGTGTGAGTGTGTGTGTGTTGTAGATGTTTGTGTGTGCCTGCGTGAGTGTGTGTGTGTGTTGTAGATGTTTGTGTGCCTGCGTGAGTGTGTGTGTGTTGTAGATGTTTGTGTGCCTGCGTGAGTGTGTGTGTGTTGTAGATGTGTGTGTGCCTGCTTGAGTTTGTGTGTGTGTTTTTAGATGTGTGTGTGCCTGCGTGAGTGTGTGTGTGTATATGTGTGTGTGCCTGCCTGAGTTTGTGTGTGTGTTGTAGATGTTTGTGTGTGCCTGCGTGAGTGTGTGTGTGTTGTAGATGTTTGTGTGCCTGCGTGAGTGTGTGTGTGTTTTTAGATGTGTGTGTGCCTGCGTGAGTGTGTGTGTGTTGTAGATGTTTGTGTGCCTGCGTGAGTGTGTGTGTGTTTTTAGATGTGTGTGTGCCTGCGTGAGTGTGTGTGTGTTGTAGATGTTTGTGTGCCTGCGTGAGTGTGTGTTGTAGATGTTTGTGTGCCTGCGTGAGTGTGTGTGTGTATATGTGTGTGTGCCTGCTTGAGTTTGTGTGTGTGTTGTAGATGTTTGTGTGCCTGCGTGAGTGTGTGTGTGTTGTAGATGTTTGTGTGCCTGCGTGAGTGTGTGTGTGTTGTAGATGTTTGTGTGCCTGCGTGAGTGTGTGTGTGTATATGTGTGTGTGCCTGCCTAAGTTTGTGTGTGTGTGTTGTAGATGTTTGTGTGCCTGCGTGAGTGTGTGTGTGTATATGTGTGTGTGCCTGCCTAAGTTTGTGTGTGTGTGTTGTAGATGTGTGTGTGCCTGCGTGAGTGTGTGTGTGTTGTAGATGTTTGTGTGCCTGCGTGAGTGTGTGTGTGTATATGTGTGTGTGCCTGCCTAAGTTTGTGTGTGTGTGTTGTAGATGTGTGTGTGCCTGCGTGAGTGTGTGTGTGTTGTAGATGTTTGTGTGCCTGCGTGAGTGTGTGTGTGTTGTAGATGTTTGTGTGCCTGCGTGAGTGTGTGTGTGTATATGTGTGTGTGCCTGCATGAGTGTGTGTGTGTTGTAGATGTTTGTGTGCCTGCCTGAGTTTGTGTGTGTGTTTTAGATGTGTGTGTGCCTGCGTGAGTGTGTGTGTGTTTTAGATGTGTGTGTGTGCCTGCGTGAGTGTGTGTGTGTTGTAGATGTTTGTGTGCCTGCCTGAGTTTGTGTGTGTGTTTTAGATGTGTGTGTGCCTGCGTGAGTGTGTGTGTGTTGTAGATGTTTGTGTGCCTGCGTGAGTGTGTGTGTTGTAGATGTTTGTGTGCCTGCGTGAGTGTGTGTGTGTATATGTGTGTGTGCCTGCCTAAGTTTGTGTGTGTGTGTTGTAGATGTGTGTGTGCCTGCGTGAGTGTGTGTGTTGTAGATGTTTGTGTGCCTGCGTGAGTGTGTGTGTGTTGTAGATGTTTGTGTGCCTGCCTGCGTGAGTGTGTGTGTGTTGTAGATGTTTGTGTGCCTGCCTGCGTGAGTGTGTGTGTGTTGTAGATGTTTGTGTGCCTGCCTGCGTGAGTGTGTGTGTGTTGTAGATGTTTGTGTGCCTGCGTGAGTGTGTGTGTGTTGTAGATGTTTGTGTGCCTGCGTGAGTGTGTGTGTGTTGTAGATGTTTGTGTGCCTGCGTGAGTGTGTGTGTGTTGTAGATGTTTGTGTGCCTGCGTGAGTGTGTGTGTGTATATATGTGTGTGTGCCTGCCTAAGTTTGTGTGTGTGTGCTGTAGATGTGTGTGTGCCTGTGTGAGTGTGTGTGTGTTGTAGATGTTTGTGTGTGCCTGCGTGAGTGTGTGTGTGTGCGTGTTGTAGATGTTTGTGTGCCTGCGTGAGTGTGTGTGTGTTGTAGATGTGTGTGTGCCTGCTTGAGTTTGTGTGTGTGTTGTAGATGTTTGTGTGCCTGCGTGAGTGTGTGTGTGTTGTAGATGTTTGTGTGCCTGCGTGAGTGTGTGTGTGTTGTAGATGTTTGTGTGCCTGCGTGAGTGTGTGTGTGTTGTAGATGTTTGTGTGCCTGCGTGAGTGTGTGTGTGTTGTAGATGTTTGTGTGCCTGCGTGAGTGTGTGTGTGTTGTAGATGTTTGTGTGTGCCTGCGTGAGTGTGTGTGTGTGCGTGTTGTAGATGTTTGTGTGCCTGCGTGAGTGTGTGTGTGTTGTAGATGTTTGTGTGTGCCTGCGTGAGTGTGTGTGTGTGCGTGTTGTAGATGTTTGTGTGCCTGCGTGAGTGTGTGTGTGTGCGTGTTGTAGATGTTTGTGTGCCTGCGTGAGTGTGTGTGTGTGCGTGTTGTAGATGTTTGTGTGCCTGCGTGAGTGTGTGTGTGTTGTAGATGTTTGTGTGCCTGCGTGAGTGTGTGTGTGTGCGTGTTGTAGATGTTTGTGTGCCTGCGTGAGTGTGTGTGTGTGCGTGTTGTAGATGTTTGTGTGCCTGCGTGAGTGTGTGTGTGTTGTAGATGTTTGTGTGTGCCTGCGTGAGTGTGTGTGTGTGCGTGTTGTAGATGTTTGTGTGCCTGCGTGAGTGTGTGTGTGTTGTAGATGTGTGTGTGCCTGCGTGAGTGTGTGTGTGTTGTAGATGTTTGTGTGCCTGCGTGAGTGTGTGTGTGTTGTAGATGTTTGTGTGCCTGCCTGCGTGAGTGTGTGTGTGTTGTAGATGTTTGTGTGCCTGCCTGCGTGAGCGTGTGTGTGTTGTAGATGTTTGTGTGCCTGCGTGAGTGTGTGTGTGTTGTAGATGTTTGTGTGCCTGCGTGAGTGTGTGTGTGTTGTAGATGTTTGTGTGCCTGCCTGCGTGAGCGTGTGTGTGTTGTAGATGTTTGTGTGCCTGCTTGAGTGTGTGTGTGTTGTAGATGTTTGTGTGTGCCTGCGTGAGTGTGTGTGTGTATATGTGTGTGTGCCTGCGTGAGTGTGTGTGTGTATATGTGTGTGTGCCTGCCTGAGTTTGTGTGTGTGTTTTTAGATGTGTGTGTGCCTGCGTGAGTGTGTGTGTGTATATGTGTGTGTGCCTGCTTGAGTTTGTGTGTGTGTTGTAGATGTTTGTGTGTGCCTGCCTAAGTTTGTGTGTGTGTGTTGTAGATGTGTGTGTGCCTGTGTGAGTGTGTGTGTGTTGTAGATGTTTGTGTGTGCCTGCGTGAGTGTGTGTGTGTGTTGTAGATGTTTGTGTGCCTGCGTGAGTGTGTGTGTGTTGTAGATGTTTGTGTGCCTGCGTGAGTGTGTGTGTGTTGTAGATGTGTGTGTGCCTGCTTGAGTTTGTGTGTGTGTTTTTAGATGTGTGTGTGCCTGCGTGAGTGTGTGTGTGTATATGTGTGTGTGCCTGCCTGAGTTTGTGTGTGTGTTGTAGATGTTTGTGTGTGCCTGCGTGAGTGTGTGTGTGTTGTAGATGTTTGTGTGCCTGCGTGAGTGTGTGTGTGTTTTTAGATGTGTGTGTGCCTGCGTGAGTGTGTGTGTGTTGTAGATGTTTGTGTGCCTGCGTGAGTGTGTGTGTGTTTTTAGATGTGTGTGTGCCTGCGTGAGTGTGTGTGTGTTGTAGATGTTTGTGTGCCTGCGTGAGTGTGTGTTGTAGATGTTTGTGTGCCTGCGTGAGTGTGTGTGTGTATATGTGTGTGTGCCTGCTTGAGTTTGTGTGTGTGTTGTAGATGTTTGTGTGCCTGCGTGAGTGTGTGTGTGTTGTAGATGTTTGTGTGCCTGCGTGAGTGTGTGTGTGTTGTAGATGTTTGTGTGCCTGCGTGAGTGTGTGTGTGTATATGTGTGTGTGCCTGCCTAAGTTTGTGTGTGTGTGTTGTAGATGTTTGTGTGCCTGCGTGAGTGTGTGTGTGTATATGTGTGTGTGCCTGCCTAAGTTTGTGTGTGTGTGTTGTAGATGTGTGTGTGCCTGCGTGAGTGTGTGTGTGTTGTAGATGTTTGTGTGCCTGCGTGAGTGTGTGTGTGTATATGTGTGTGTGCCTGCCTAAGTTTGTGTGTGTGTGTTGTAGATGTGTGTGTGCCTGCGTGAGTGTGTGTGTGTTGTAGATGTTTGTGTGCCTGCGTGAGTGTGTGTGTGTTGTAGATGTTTGTGTGCCTGCGTGAGTGTGTGTGTGTATATGTGTGTGTGCCTGCATGAGTGTGTGTGTGTTGTAGATGTTTGTGTGCCTGCCTGAGTTTGTGTGTGTGTTTTAGATGTGTGTGTGCCTGCGTGAGTGTGTGTGTGTTTTAGATGTGTGTGTGTGCCTGCGTGAGTGTGTGTGTGTTGTAGATGTTTGTGTGCCTGCCTGAGTTTGTGTGTGTGTTTTAGATGTGTGTGTGCCTGCGTGAGTGTGTGTGTGTTGTAGATGTTTGTGTGCCTGCGTGAGTGTGTGTGTTGTAGATGTTTGTGTGCCTGCGTGAGTGTGTGTGTGTATATGTGTGTGTGCCTGCCTAAGTTTGTGTGTGTGTGTTGTAGATGTGTGTGTGCCTGCGTGAGTGTGTGTGTTGTAGATGTTTGTGTGCCTGCGTGAGTGTGTGTGTGTTGTAGATGTTTGTGTGCCTGCCTGCGTGAGTGTGTGTGTGTTGTAGATGTTTGTGTGCCTGCCTGCGTGAGTGTGTGTGTGTTGTAGATGTTTGTGTGCCTGCCTGCGTGAGTGTGTGTGTGTTGTAGATGTTTGTGTGCCTGCGTGAGTGTGTGTGTGTTGTAGATGTTTGTGTGCCTGCGTGAGTGTGTGTGTGTTGTAGATGTTTGTGTGCCTGCGTGAGTGTGTGTGTGTTGTAGATGTTTGTGTGCCTGCGTGAGTGTGTGTGTGTATATATGTGTGTGTGCCTGCCTAAGTTTGTGTGTGTGTGCTGTAGATGTGTGTGTGCCTGTGTGAGTGTGTGTGTGTTGTAGATGTTTGTGTGTGCCTGCGTGAGTGTGTGTGTGTGCGTGTTGTAGATGTTTGTGTGCCTGCGTGAGTGTGTGTGTGTTGTAGATGTGTGTGTGCCTGCTTGAGTTTGTGTGTTGTTGTAGATGTTTGTGTGCCTGCGTGAGTGTGTGTGTGTTGTAGATGTTTGTGTGCCTGCGTGAGTGTGTGTGTGTTGTAGATGTTTGTGTGCCTGCGTGAGTGTGTGTGTGTTGTAGATGTTTGTGTGCCTGCGTGAGTGTGTGTGTGTTGTAGATGTTTGTGTGCCTGCGTGAGTGTGTGTGTGTTGTAGATGTTTGTGTGTGCCTGCGTGAGTGTGTGTGTGTGCGTGTTGTAGATGTTTGTGTGCCTGCGTGAGTGTGTGTGTGTTGTAGATGTTTGTGTGTGCCTGCGTGAGTGTGTGTGTGTGCGTGTTGTAGATGTTTGTGTGCCTGCGTGAGTGTGTGTGTGTGCGTGTTGTAGATGTTTGTGTGCCTGCGTGAGTGTGTGTGTGTGCGTGTTGTAGATGTTTGTGTGCCTGCGTGAGTGTGTGTGTGTTGTAGATGTTTGTGTGTGCCTGCGTGAGTGTGTGTGTGTGCGTGTTGTAGATGTTTGTGTGCCTGCGTGAGTGTGTGTGTGTTGTAGATGTGTGTGTGCCTGCGTGAGTGTGTGTGTGTTGTAGATGTTTGTGTGCCTGCGTGAGTGTGTGTGTGTTGTAGATGTTTGTGTGCCTGCCTGCGTGAGTGTGTGTGTGTTGTAGATGTTTGTGTGCCTGCCTGCGTGAGCGTGTGTGTGTTGTAGATGTTTGTGTGCCTGCGTGAGTGTGTGTGTGTTGTAGATGTTTGTGTGCCTGCGTGAGTGTGTGTGTGTTGTAGATGTTTGTGTGCCTGCCTGCGTGAGCGTGTGTGTGTTGTAGATGTTTGTGTGCCTGCTTGAGTGTGTGTGTGTTGTAGATGTTTGTGTGTGCCTGCGTGAGTGTGTGTGTGTATATGTGTGTGTGCCTGCGTGAGTGTGTGTGTGTATATGTGTGTGTGCCTGCCTGAGTTTGTGTGTGTGTTTTTAGATGTGTGTGTGCCTGCGTGAGTGTGTGTGTGTATATGTGTGTGTGCCTGCTTGAGTTTGTGTGTGTGTTGTAGATGTTTGTGTGTGCCTGCGTGAGTGTGTGTCTGTTTAACATCCTGGTAATGGGGGTACAGACTAGAGGGCAAGACAGATTCAGCTGAAACACCAGGGGATTGGATGGATGGATGGGAAATGTGTGTTATTTTATTATAAACAAACATCCCCTGGTTCCAGAGTGATGTATTTGTTTAATTTAGTTTCAGGAGTTAAATCGCCCCCAGTGATATCCCTTAGTCATCTCATTCCTCCCTGGCTACCTGCATAAATCTCTCCTTACAGTAACATGGCTCCTATTCCAGCTCTGTTCTGTCTCTAACTGGGGTTCATGTTCTATTCCAGCTCTGTTCTGTCTCTAACTGGGGTTCATGTTCTATTCCAGCTCTGTTCTGTCTCTAACTGGGGTTCGTGTTCTATTCCAGCTCTGTTCTGTCTCTAACTGGGGTTCATGTTCTATTCCAGCTCTGTTCTGTCTCTAACTGGGGTTCATGTTCTATTCCAGCTCTGTTCTGTCTCTAACTGGGGTTCGTGTTCTATTCCAGCTCTGTTCTGTCTCTAACTGGGGTTCATGTTCTATTCCAGCTCTGTTCTGTCTCTAACTGGGGTTCATGTTCTATTCCAGCTCTGTTCTGTCTCTAGCTGGGGTTCGTGTTCTATTCCAATTCTGTTCTGTCTCTAACTGGGGTTCATGTTCTATTCCAGCTCTGTTCTGTCTCTAACTGGGGTTCATGTTCTATTCCAGCTCTGTTCTGTCTCTAACTGGGGTTCATGTTCTATTCCAGCTCTGTTCTGTCTCTAACTGGGGTTCGTGTTCTATTCCAGCTCTGTTCTGTCTCTAACTGGGGTTCATGTTCTATTCCAGCTCTGTTCTGTCTCTAACTGGGGTTCATGTTCTATTCCAGCTCTGTTCTGTCTCTAACTGGGGTTCGTGTTCTATTCCAGCTCTGTTCTGTCTCTAACTGGGGTTCATGTTCTATTCCAGCTCTGTTCTGTCTCTAACTGGGGTTCGTGTTCTATTCCAGCTCTGTTCTGTCTCTAACTGGGGTTCATGTTCTATTCAAATCAAATCAAATCAAATTTATTTATATAGCCCTTCGTACATCAGCTGATATCTCAAAGTGCTGTACAGAAACCCAGCCTAAAACCCCAAACAGCAAACAATGCAGGTGTAAAAGCACGGTGGCTAGGAAAAACTCCCTAGAAAGGCCAAAACCTAGGAAGAAACCTAGAGAGGAACCAGGCTATGTGGGGTGGCCAGTCCTCTTCTGGCTGTGCCGGGTGGAGATTATAACAGAACGTGGCCAAGATGTTCAAATGTTCATAAATGACCAGCATGGTTGAATAATAGTAAGGCAGAACAGTTGAAACTGGAGCAGCAGCATGGCCAGGTGGACTGGGGACAGCAAGGAGTCATCATGTCAGGTAGTCCTGGGACATGGTCCTAGGGCCCAGGCCAGTTGAAACTGGAGCAGCAGCATGGCCAGGTGGACTGGGGACAGCAAGGAGTCATCATGTCAGGTAGTCCTGGGGCATGGTCCTAGGGCTCAGGTCCTCCGAGAGAGAGAAAGAAAGAGAGAAGGAGAGAATTAGAGAACGCACACTTAGATTCACACAGGACACCGAATAGGACAGGAGAAGTACTCCAGATATAACAAACTGACCCTAGCCCCCGACACATAAACTAATGCAGCATAAATACTGGAGGCTGAGACAGGAGGGGTCAGGAGACACTGTGGCCCCATCCGAGGACACCCCGGACAGGGCCAAACAGGAAGGATATAACCCCACCCACTTTGCCAAAGCACAGCCCCCACACCACTAGAGGGATATCTTCAACCACCAACTTACCATCCTGAGACAAGGCCGGTATAGCCCACAAAGATCTCCGCCACGGCACAACCCAAGGGGCGCCAACCCAGACAGGCCGACCACAACAGTGAATCAACCCACCCAGGTGACGCACCCCCCCAGGGACGGCATGAGAGAGCCCCAGTAAGCCAGTGACTCAGCCCCGTAACAGGGTAGAGGCAGAGAATCCCAGTGGAAAGAGGGGGAATCGGCCAGGCAGAGACAGCAAGGGCGGTTCGTTGCTCCAGAGCCTTTCCGTTCACCTTCCCACTCCTGGGCCAGACTACACTCAATCATATGACCCACTGAAGAGATGAGTCTTCAGTAAAGACTTAAAGGTTGAGACCGAGTTTGCGTCTCTGACATGGGTAGGCAGACCGTTCCATAAAAATGGAGCTCTATAGGAGAAAGCCCTGCCTCCAGCTGTTTGCTTAGAAATTCTAGGGACAATTAGGAGGCCTGCGTCTTGTGACCGTAGCGTACGTGTAGGTATGTACGGCAGGACCAAATCAGAGAGATAGGTAGGAGCAAGCCCATGTAATGCTTTGTAGGTTAGCAGTAAAACCTTGAAATCAGCCCTTGCTTTGACAGGAAACCAGTGTAGAGAGGCTAGCACTGGAGTAATATGATCAAATTTTTTGGTTCTAGTCAGGATTCTAGCAGCCGTATTCAGCACTAACTGAAGTTTATTTAGTGCTTTATCCGGGTAGCCGGAAAATAGAGCATTGCAGTAGTCTAACCTAGAAGTGACAAAAGCATGGATTAATTTTTCTGCATCATTTTTGGACAGAAAGTTTCTGATTTTGCAATGTTACGTAGATGGAAAAAAGCTGTCCTCGAAATGGTCTTGATATGTTCTTCAAAAAGAGAGATCAGGGTCAGAGTAACGCCGAGGTCCTTCACAGTTTTATTTGAGACGACTGTACAACCATTAAGATTAATTGTCAGATTCAACAGAAGATCTCTTTGTTTCTTGGGACCTAGAACAAGCATCTCTGTTTTGTCCGAGTTTAATAGTAGAAAGTTTGCAGCCATCCACTTCCTTATGTCTGAAACACATGCTTCTAGCGAGGGCAATTTTGGGGCTTCACCATGTTTCATTGAAATGTACAGCTGTGTGTCATCCGCATAGCAGTGAAAGTTTACATTATGTTTTCGAATAACATCCCCAAGAGGTAAAATATATAGTGAAAACAATAGTGGTCCTAAAACAGAACCTTGAGGAACACCGAAATTTACAGTTGATTTGTCAGAGGACAAACCATTCACAGAGACAAACTGATATCTTTCCGACAGATAAGATCTAAACCAGGCCAGAACATGTCCGTGTAGACCAATTTGGGTTTCCAATCTCTCCAAAAGAATGTGGTGATCGATGGTATCAAAAGCAGCACTAAGGTCTAGGAGCACGAGGACAGATGCAGAGCCTCGGTCCGTTGCCATTAAAATGTCATTTACCACCTTCACAAGTGCCGTCTCAGTGCTATGATGGGGTCTAAAACCAGACTGAAGCATTTCGTATACATTGTTTGTCTTCAGGAAGGCAGTGAGTTGCTGCGCAACAGCCTTCTCTAAAATTTTGAGAGGAATGGAAGATTCGATATAGGCCGATAGTTTTTATATTTTCTGGGTCAAGGTTTGGCTTTTTCAAGAGAGGCTTTATTACTGCCACTTTTAGTGAGTTTGGTACACATCCAGTGGATAGAGAGCCATTTATTATGTTCAACATAGGAGGGCCAAGCCCAGGAAGCAGCTCTTTCAGTAGTTTAGTTGGAATAGGGTCCAGTATGCAGCTTGAAGGTTTAGAGGCCATGATTATTTTCATCATTGTGTCAAGAGATATAGTACTAAAAGACTTGAGCGTCTCTCTTGATCCTAGGTCCTGGCAGAGTTGTGCAGACTCAGGACAACTGAGGTTTGGAGGAATACGCAGGTTTAAAGAGGAGTCCGTAATTTGCTTTCTAATAATCATAATCTTTTCCTCAAAGAAGTTCATGAATTTATCACTGCTAAAGTGAAAGTCATCCTCTCTTGGGGAATGCTGCTTTTTAGTTAGCTTTGCGACAGTATCAAAAAGGAATTTCGGATTGTTCTTATTTTCCTCAATTAATTTAGAAAAATAGGATGATCGAGCAGCAGTAAGGGCTCTTCGGTACTGCACGGCACCGTCCTTCCAAGCTAGTCGGAAGACTTCCAGTTTGGTGTGGCGCCATTTCCGTTCCAATTTTCTGGAAGCTTGCTTCAGAGCTCGGGTATTTTCTGTGTACCAGGGAGCTAGTTTCTTATGAGACATTTTTTTAGTTTTTAGGGGTGCAACTGCATCTAGGGTATTGCGCAAGGTTAAATTGAGATCCTCAGTTAGGTGGTTAACGGATTTTTGTCCTCTGGCGTCCTTGGGTAGGCAGAGGGAGTCTGAAGGGCATCAAGGAATCTTTGTGTTGTCTGTGAATTTATAGCACGACTTTTGATGTTCCTTGGTTGGGGTCTGAGCAGATTATTTGTTGCAATTGCAAACGTAATAAAATGGTGGTCCGATAGTCCAGGATTATGAGGAAAAACATTAAGATCCACAACATTTATTCCATGGGACAAAACTAGGTCAGCGTATGACTGTGACAGTGAGTGGGTCCAGAGACATGTTGGACAAAACCCACTGAGTCGATGATGGCTCCGAAAGCCTTTTGGAGTGGGTCTGTGGACTTTTCCATGTGAATACTAAAGTCACCAAAGATTAGAATATTATCTGCAATGACTACAAGGTCCGATAGGAATTCAGGGAACTCAGTGAGAAACGCTGTATATGGCCCAGGAGGCCTGTAAACAGTAGCTATAAAAAGTGATTGAGTAGGCTGCATAGATTTCATGACTAGAAGCTCAAAAGACGAAAACGTCATTTTTTTTTTTTTGTAAATTGAAATTTGCTATCGTAAATGTTAGCAACACCTCCGCCTTTGCGGGATGCACGGGGATATGGTCACTAGTGTAGCCAGGAGGTGAGGCCTCATTTAACACAGTAAATTCATCAGGCTTAAGCCATGTTTCAGTCAGGCCAATCACATCAAGATTATGATCAGTGATTAGTTCATTGACTATAATTGCCTTTGAAGTAAGGGATCTAACATTAAGTAGCCCTATTTTGAGAAGTGAGGTATCATGATCTCTTTCAGTAATGACAGGAATGGAGGTGGTCTTTATCCTAGTGAGATTGCTAAGGCGAACACCGCCATGTTTAGTTTTGCCCAACCTAGGTCGAGGCACAGACACGGCCTCAATGGTGATAGCTGAGCTGACTACACTGACTATGCTAGTGGCAGACTCCACTATGCTGGCAGGCTGGCTAATAGCCTGCTGCCTGGCCTGCACCCTATTTCATTGTGGAGCTAGAGGAGTTAGAGCCCTGTCTATGTTGGTAGATAAGATGAGAGCACCCCTCCAGCTAGGATGGAGTCCATCACTCCTCAGCAGGTCAGGCTTGGTCCTGTTTGTGGGTGAGTCCCAGAAAGAGGGCCAATTATCTACAAATTCTATCTTTTGGGAGGGACAGAAAACAGTTTTCAACCAGCGATTGAGTTGTGAGACTCTGCTGTAGAGCTCATCACTCCCCCTAACTGGGAGGGGGCCAGAGACAATTACTCGATGCCGACACATCTTTCTAGCTGATATGCACGCAGAAGCTATGTTGCGCTTGGTGATCTCTGACTGTTTCATCCTAACATCGTTGGTGCCAGCTCTGTTCTGTCTCTAACTGGGGTTCATGTTCTATTCCAGCTCTGTTCTGTCTCTAACTGGTGTTCGTGTTCTATTCCAATTCTGTTCTGTCTCTAACTGGGGTTCATGTTCTATTCCAGCTCTGTTCTGTCTCTAACTGGGGTTCATGTTCTATTCCAGCTCTGTTCTGTCTCTAACTGGGGTTCATGTTCTATTCCAGCTCTGTTCTGTCTCTAACTGGGGTTCATGTTCTATTCCAGCTCTGTTCTGTCTCTAACTGGGGTTCATGTTCTATTCCAGCTCTGTTCTGTCTCTAACTGGGGTTCGTGTTCTATTCCAATTCTGTTCTGTCTCTAACTGGGGTTCATGTTCTATTCCAGCTCTGTTCTGTATGTCTAACTGGGGTTCATGTTCTATTCCAGCTCTGTTCTGTCTCTAACTGGGGTTCATGTCCTATTCCAGCTCTGTTCTGTCTCTAACTGGGGTTCATGTTCTATTCCAGCTCTGTTCTGTCTCTAACTGGGGTTCATGTTCTATTCCAGCTCTGTTCTGTCTCTAACTGGGGTTCATGTTCTATTCCAGCTCTGTTCTGTCTCTAACTGGGGTTCGTGTTCTATTCCAGCTCTGTTCTGTCTCTAACTGGGGTTCATGTTCTATTCCAGCTCTGTTCTGTCTCTAACTGGGGTTCATGTTCTATTCCAGCTCTGTTCTGTCTCTAACTGGGGTTCATGTTCTATTCCAGCTCTGTTCTGTCTCTAACTGGGGTTCATGTTCTATTCCAGCTCTGTTCTGTCTCTAACTGGGGTTCATGTTCTATTCCAGCTCTGTTCTGTCTCTAACTGGGGTTCATGTTCTATTCCAGCTCTGTTCTGTCTCTAACTGGGGTTCATGTTCTATTCCAGCTCTGTTCTGTCTCTAACTGGGGTTCATGTTCTATTCCAGCTCTGTTCTGTCTCTAACTGGGGTTCATGTTCTATTCCAGCTCTGTTCTGTCTCTAACTGGGGTTCATGTTCTATTCCAGCTCTGTTCTGTCTCTAACTGGGGTTCATGTTCTATTCCAGCTCTGTTCTGTCTCTAACTGGGGTTCATGTTCTATTCCAGCTCTGTTCTGTCTCTAACTGGGGTTCATGTTCTATTCCAGCTCTGTTCTGTCTCTAACTGGGGTTCATGTTCTATTCCAGCTCTGTTCTGTCTCTAACTGGGGTTCGTGTTCTATTCCAGCTCTGTTTTGTCTCTAACTGGGGTTCATGTTCTATTCCAGCTCTGTTCTGTCTCTAACTGGGGTTCATGTTCTATTCCAGCTCTGTTCTGTCTCTAACTGGGGTTCATGTTCTATTCCAGCTCTGTTCTGTATCTAACTGGGGTTCATGTTCTATTCCAGCTCTGTTCTGTCTCTAACTGGGGTTCATGTTCTATTCCAGCTCTGTTCTGTATGTCTAACTGGGGTTCATGTTCTATTCCAACTCTGTTCTGTCTCTAACTGGGGTTCATGTTCTATTCCAGCTCTGTTCTGTCTCTAACTGGGGTTCATGTTCTATTCCAGCTCTGTTCTGTCTCTAACTGGGGTTCATGTCCTATTCCAGCTCTGTTCTGTCTCTAACTGGGGTTCATGTTCTATTCCAGCTCTGTTCTGTATGTCTAACTGGGGTTCATGTTCTATTCCAGCTCTGTTCTGTCTCTAACTGGGGTTCATGTCCTATTCCTGCTCTGTTCTGTCTCTAACTGGGGTTCATGTTCTATTCCAGCTCTGTTCTGTCTCTAACTGGGGTTCATGTTCTATTCCAGCTCTGTTCTGTCTCTAACTGGGGTTCATGTTTTATTCCAGCTCTGTTCTGTCTCTAACTGGGGTTCATGTTCTATTCCAGCTCTGTTCTGTCTCTAACTGGGATTCATGGAGGGCTGCTGGGTGTTTATGGAGGGCTGCTGGGTGTTTATGGAGGGCTGCTGGGTGTTTATGGAGGGCTGCTGGGTGTTTATGGAGGGTGTTTATGGAGGGCTGCTGGGTGTTTATGGAGGGTGTTTATGGAGGGCTGCTGGGTGTTTATGGAGGGTGTTTATGGAGGGCTGCTGGGTGTTTATGGAGGGCTGCTGGGTGTTTATGGAGGGCTGCTGGGTGTTTATGGAGGGCTGCTGGGTGTTTATGGAGGGCTGCTGGGTGTTTATGGAGGGCTGCTGGGTGTTTATGGAGGGCTGCTGGGTGTTTATGGAGGGCTGCTGGGTGTTTATGGAGGGCTGCTGGGTGTTTATGGAGGGCTGCTGGGTGTTTATGGAGGGCTGCTGGGTGTTTATGGAGGGCTGCTGGGTGTTTATGGAGGGCTGCTGGGTGTTTATGGAGGGTGTTTATGGAGGGCTGCTGGGTGTTTATGGAGGGCTGCTGGGTGTTTATGGAGGGCTGCTGGGTGTTTATGGAGGGCTGCTAGGTGTTTATGGAGGGCTGCTGGGTGTTTATGGAGGGCTGCTGGGTGTTTATGGAGGGCTGCTGGGTGTTTATGGAGGGCTGCTGGGTGTTTATGGAGGGCTGCTGGGTGTTTATGGAGGGCTGCTGGGTGTTTATGGAGGGCTGCTGGGTGTTTATGGAGGGCTGCTGGGTGTTTATGGAGGGCTGCTGGGTGTTTATGGAGGGTGTTTATGGAGGGCTGCTGGGTGTTTATGGAGGGCAGCTGGGTGTTCAGCCCATCCCATCTATCACCATAGACCACCCTCTCAGCCCATCCCATCTATCACCATAGACCACCCTCTCAGCCCATCCCATCTATCACCATAGACCACCCTCTCAGCCCATCCCATCTATCACCATAGACCACCCTCTCAGTCCATCCCATCTATCACCATAGACCACCCTCTCAGCCCATCCCATCTATCACCATAGACCACCCTCTCAGCCCATCCCATCTATCACCATAGACCACCTCTCAGCCCATCCCATCTATCACCATAGACCACCCTCTCAGCCCATCCCATCTATCACCATAGACCACCCTCTCAGCCCATCCCATCTATCACCATAGACCACCCTCTCAGCCCATCCCATCTATCACCATAGACCACCCTCTCAGCCCATCCCATCTATCACCATAGACCACCCTCTCAGCCCATCCCATCTATCACCATAGACCACCCTCTCAGCCCATCCCATCTATCACCATAGACCACCCTCTCAGTCCATCCCATCTATCACCATAGACCAGACCACCCTCTCAGCCCATCCCATCTACCACCATAGACCACCCTCTCAGCCCATCCCATCTATCACCATAGACCACCCTCTCAGCCCATCCATCTATCACCATAGACCACCCTCTCAGCCCATCCCATCTATCACCATAGACCACCCTCTCAGCCCATCCCATCTATCACCATAGACCACCCTCTCAGTCCATCCCATCTATCACCATAGACCAGACCACCCTCTCAGCCCATCCCATCTACCACCATAGACCACCCTCTCAGCCCATCCCATCTATCACCATAGACCACCCTCTCAGCCCATCCCACCTATCACCATAGACCACCCTCTCAGCCCATCCCATCTATCACCATAGACCACCCTCTCAGCCCATCCCATCTATCACCATAGACCACCCTCTCAGCCCATCCCATCTATCACCATAGACCACCCTCTCAGCCCATCCCATCTATCACCATAGACCACCTCTCAGTCCATCCCATCTATCACCATAGACCACCCTCTCAGCCCATCCCATCTATCACCATAGACCACCCTCTCAGCCCATCCCATCTATCACCATAGACCACCTCTCAGCCCATCCCATCTATCACCATAGACCACCCTCTCAGCCCATCCCATCTATCACCATAGACCACCTCTCAGTCCATCCCATCTATCACCATAGACCACCCTCTCAGCCCATCCCATCTATCACCATAGACCACCCTCTCAGCCCATCCCATCTATCACCATAGACCACCCACATCTCCAGATCTGAAATGGTTTAGTTCCCAGTATATACAGCATTCTGTTGGTGGCAACAATCTCATAATTTAAGTAGAAAAACTCTAAGTGTTGAATCAAGTGTAGTTGTTAGTATCAGGTCATGAACCACGTGTCATGGAATCAGTAAATCTCTTCCCATTTATTTTGCCACCTGTTTGGAGCAGCTGTCCATTTTTTTTCTCCCTCAGATGAAACTGGTATATATTTCCATTGAATCCCAGTTCCTCTCCATTGAATCCCAGTTCCTCTCTATTGAATCCCAGTTCATCTCTATTGAATCCCAGTTCCTCTCTATTGAATCCCAGTTCCTCTTATTGAATCCCAGTTCCTCTCCATTGAATCCCAGTTCCTCTCCATTGAATCCCAGTTCCTCTCCATTGAATCCCAGTTCCTCTCCATTGAATCCCAGTTCCTCTCTATTGAATCCCAGTTCCTCTCCATTGAATCCCAGTTCCTCTCCATTGAATCCCAGTTCGTCTCCATTGAATCCCAGTTCCTCTCCATTGAATCCCAGTTCCTCTCCATTGAATCCCAGTTCGTCTCCATTGAATCCCAGTTCCTCTCCATTGAATCCCAGTTCCTCTCCATTGAATCCCAGTTCCTCTCTATTGAATCCCAGTTCCTCTCCATTGAATCCCAGTTCGTCTCCATTGAATCCCAGTTCGTCTCCATTGAATCCCAGTTCCTCTCTATTGAATCCCAGTACCTCTCCATTGAATCCCAGTTCCTCTCCATTGAATCCCAGTTCCTCTCCATTGAATCCCAGTTCCTCTCCATTGAATCCCAGTTCCTCTCTATTGAATCCCAGTTCCTCTCTATTGAATCCCAGTTCCTCTCCATTGAATCCCAGTTCCTCTCCATTGAATCCCAGTTCCTCTCTATTGAATCCCAGTTCCTCTCCATTGAATCCCAGTTCCTCTCCATTGAATCCCAGTTCCTCTCTATTGAATCCCAGTTCCTCTCCATTGAATCCCAGTTCCTCTCTATTGAATCCCAGTTCCTCTCCATTGAATCCCAGTTCCTCTCTATTGAATCCCAGTTCCTCTCAATTGAATCCCAGTTCCTCTCCATTGAATCCCAGTTCGTCTCCATTGAATCCCAGTTCGTCTCCATTGAATCCCAGTTCCTCTCCATTGAATCCCAGTTCCTCTCTTTTGAATCCCAGTTCCTCCCCATTGAATCCCAGTTCGTCTCCATTGAATCCCAGTTCCTCTCCATTGAATCCCAGTTCCTCTCCATTGAATCCCAGTTCGTCTCCATTGAATCCCAGTTCCTCTCTATTGAATCCCAGTTCCTCTCCATTGAATCCCAGTTCCTCTCCATTGAATCCCAGTTCGTCTCCATTGAATCCCAGTTCCTCTCTATTGAATCCCAGTTCCTCTCCATTGAATCCCAGTTCGTCTCCATTGAATCCCAGTTCCTCTCCATTGAATCCCAGTTCCTCTCCATTGAATCCCAGTTCCTCTCCATTGAATCCCAGTTCCTCTCTATTGAATCCCAGTTCCTCTCCATTGAATCCCAGTTCAGTCAGGTCCATTGATATCTGTCTGTCCGTCACCCTCCCTCCCTCCCTCCCTCCCTTCCTTCCTTCCTTCCTTCCTTCCTCCCTCCCTCCCTTCCTTCCTTCCTTCCTTCCTTCCTTCCTTCCTTCCTTCCCTCCCTCCCTCCCTCCCTCCCTCCCTCCCTTCCTTCCTTCCTTCCTTCCTCCCTCCCTTCCTTCCTTCCTTCCTTCCTTCCTTCCTTCCTTCCTTCCTTCCTCCTTCCTTCCTCCCTCCCTCACTCCCTCCTCCAGTCAGGTCCAGTGATGTCCGTCACCCTGTCTGTCTGTCTGTCTGCCCTCCCTCCCTCCCCCTCTCCCTCCCTCCCCTCTCCCTCCCTCCCTCCTCCAGTCAGGTACAGTGATGTCCCTCCCTCCCTCCCTCCCTCCCTCCTCCAGTCAGGTCCAGTGATGTCCCTCCCTCCCTCCCTCCCCCCTCCCTCCCTCCCTCCCTCCCTCCCTCCCTTCCTTCCTTCCTTCCTTCCTTCCTTCCTTCCTTCCTTCCTTCCTTCCTTCCTTCCTTCCTTCCTTCCTCCCTCCCTCCCTTCCTTCCTCCCTTCCTTCCTTCCTTCCTTCCTTCCCCCTCCCTCCCTCCCTCCCTTCCTTCCTTCCTCCCTTCCTTCCTCCCTCCCTCCCTCCCTCCCTCCTCCAGTCAGGTCCAGTGATGTCCGTCACCCTGTCTGTCTGTCTGTCTGCCCTCCCTCCCTCCCTCCCTCCCTCCCTCCCTCCCTTCCTTCCTTCCTTCCTTCCTTCCTTCCTTCCTTCCTTCCTTCCTTCCTCCCTCCCTCCCTCCCTCCCTCCCTCCTCCAGTCAGGTCCAGTGATGTCCGTCACCCTGTCTGTCTGTCTGTCTACCCTCCCTCCCTCCCTCCCTCCCCCTCTCCCCCTCCCTCCCTCCTCCAGTCAGGTCCAGTGATGTCCGTCACCCTGTCTGTCTGTCTGTCTGTCTACCCTCCCTCCCTCCCTCCCTCCCTCCACCTCTCCCTCCCTCCCTCCTCCAGTCAGGTCCAGTGATGTCCGTCACCCTGTCTGTCTGTCTACCCTCCCTCCCTCCCTCCCTCCCTCCCTCCTCCAGTCAGGTCCAGTGATGTCCGTCACCCTGTCTGTCTGTCTGTATGCCCCCCCCTCCCTCCTCCCTTCCTTCCTTCCTCCCTCCCTCCCTCCCTCCAGTCAGGTCCAGTGATGTCCGTCACCCTGTCTGTCTGTCTGTCTGTCTGCCCTCCCTCCCTCCCTCCCCCTCTCCCTCCCTCCCTCCCTCCCCCTCTCCCTCCCCCTCTCCCTCCCTCCCTCCTCCAGTCAGGTCCAGTGATGTCCCTCCCTCCCTCCCTCCCCTCTCCCTCTCCCTCCCTCCCTCCTCCAGTCAGGTCCAGTGATGTCCCTCCCTCCCTCCCTCCTCCCTCCCCCTCTCCCTCCCTCCCTCCCTCCCTTCCTCCTTCCTTCCTTCCTTCCTTCCTTCCTTCCTTCCTTCCTTCCTTCCTCCCTCCCCTCCCTCCCTCCCTCCCTCCCTCCCTCCCTTCCTTCCTTCCTCCCTTCCTTCCTTCCTCCCTCCCTCCCTCCCTCCCTCCCTCCCTCCTCCAGTCAGGTCCAGTGATGTCCGTCACCCTGTCTGTCTGTCTACCCTCCCTCCCTCCCTCCCTCCCTCCCTCCTCCAGTCAGGTCCAGTGATGTCCGTCACCCTGTCTGTCTGTCTACCCTCCCTCCCTCCCTCCCTCCCTCCTCCAGTCAGGTCCAGTGATGTCCGTCACCCTGTCTGTCTGTCTGTATGCCCCCCTCCCCTCCTCCCTTCCTTCCTTCCTTCCTCCCTCCCTCCCTCCCTCCAGTCAGGTCCAGTGATGTCCGTCACCCTGTCTGTCTGTCTGTCTGCCCTCCCTCCCTCCCTCCCCCTCTCCCTCCCTCCCTCCCTCCCTCCCTCCCTCCCTCCCTCCCCTCTCCCTCCCCCTCTCCCTCCCTCCCTCCTCCAGTCAGGTCCAGTGATGTCCCTCCCTCCCTCCCTCCCCCTCTCCCTCCCTCCCTCCTCCAGTCAGGTCCAGTGATGTCCCTCCCTCCCTCCCTCCTCCCTCCCCCCTCCCTCCCTCCCTCCCTCCCTTCCTCCCTTCCTTCCTTCCTTCCTTCCTTCCTTCCTTCCTTCCTTCCTCCCTCCCTCCCTCCCTCCCTCCCTTCCTTCCTCCCTCCCTTCCTTCCTTCCTTCCTTCCTCCTTCCTTCCTTCCTTCCTTCCTCCCTCCCTCCTCCAGTCAGGTCCAGTGATGTCCATCACCCTGTCTGTCTGTCCTCCCTCCCTCCCTCCCTCCTTCCTTCCTTCCTTCCTTCCTTCCTTCCTTCCTTCCTTCCTTCCTTCCTTCCTTCCTCCCTTCCTCCCTTCCTCCCTCCCTCCCTCCCCCTCTCCCTCCCTCCCTCCTCCAGTCAGGTCCAGTGATGTCCCTCCCTC
>NW_027039711.1:75000-90879 GCF_034236695.1 Oncorhynchus nerka | reverse complement strand
AGTAAAGGTCATGAGGACTAGGTAGTAAAGATCTACTAGAATGCTGTGTTTACAGTAAAGGTTTGCTAGAATGCTGTGTTTACAGTAAAGGTTTGCTAGAATGCTGTGTTTACAGTAAAGATGCTATAGTAAAGGTTTGCTAGAATGCTGTGTTTACAGTAAAGATCTACTAGAATGCTGTGTTTACAGTAAAGATCTACTAGAATGCTGTGTTTACAGTAAAGATCTACTAGAATGCTGTGTTTACAGTAAAGATCTACTAGAATGCTGTGTTTATAGTAAAGATCTACTAGAATGCTGTGTTATGTAAAGATCTAGAATGCTGTGTTTACAGTAAAGATCTACTAGAATGCTGTGTTTACAGTAAAGGTCATGAAAGATCTACTAGAATGCTGTTTATAGTAAAGGTTTGCTAGAATGCTGTGTTTACAGTAAAGGTTTGCTAGAATGCTGTGTTTACAGTAAAGGTCATGAGGACTAGGTAAAGGTTTACTAGAATGCTGTGTTTACAGTAAAGGTTTGCTAGAATGCTGTGTTTACAGTAAAGGTCATGAGGACTAGGTAAAGGTTTACTAGAATGCTGTGTTTACAGTAAAGATCTACTAGAATGCTGTGTTTACAGTAAAGGTTTACTAGAATGCTGTGTTTACAGTAAAGGTTTACTAGAATGCTGTGTTTACAGTAAAGATCTACTAGAATGCTGTGTTTACAGTAAAGATCTACTAGAATGCTGTGTTTACAGTAAAGGTTTACTAGAATGCTGTGTTTACAGTAAAGGTCATGAGGACTAGGTAAAGGTTTACTAGAATGCTGTGTTTACAGTAAAGGTTTGCTAGAATGCTGTGTTTACGGTAAAGGTTTGCTAGAATGCTGTGTTTACAGTAAAGGTTTGCTAGAATGCTGTGTTTACAGTAAAGGTCAGAATGCTGTGTTTACTAGGTAAAGCTGTTTTACAGTAAAGATCTACTAGAATGCTGTGTTTACAGTAAAGGTTTGCTAGAATGCTGTGTTTACAGTAAAGGTTTGCTAGAATGCTGTGTTTACAGTAAAGATCTACTAGAATGCTGTGTTTACAGTAAGCTGTGTTTACAGTAAAGATCTACTAGAATGCTGTGTTTACAGTAAAGCTGTCTACTAGAATGCTGTGTTTACAGTAAAGGTTTACTAGAATGCTGTGTTTACAGTAAAGATCTACTAGAATGCTGTGTTTACAGTAAAGATCTACTAGAATGCTGTGTTTACAGTAAAGGTTTGCTAGAATGCTGTGTTTACAGTAAAGGTTTACTAGAATGCTGTGTTTACAGTAAAGGTTTGCTAGAATGCTGTGTTTACAGTAAAGATCTACTAGAATGCTGTGTTTACAGTAAAGATCTACTAGAATGCTGTGTTTACAGTAAAGATCTACTAGAATGCTGTGTTTACAGTAAAGGTTTGCTAGAATGCTGTGTTTATAGTAAAGGTTTGCTAGAATGCTGTGTTTACAGTAAAGGTCTACTAGAATGCTGGTAAAGGTTTGCTACTGTGTTTAGGTAAAGGTTTGCTAGAATGCTGTGTTTACAGTAAAGGTTTGCTAGAATGCTGTGTTTACAGTAAAGGTTTGCTAGAATGCTGTGTTTACAGTAAAGGTCATGAGGACTAGGTAAAGGTTTGCTAGAATGCTGTGTTTACAGTAAAGATCTACTAGAATGCTGTGTTTACAGTAAAGGTTTGCTAGAATGCTGTGTTTACGGTAAAGCTCTGTGTGTTTCAGCCTGGTCGTGATGCTAAGGGTGCTGCTCTGGCTCTGTTCACCGCTCGTCTCCACCGCTCTGACGTCACTACCCATAGGGCTGTGCTGCAGGCCATCATCTTTCAGCTGGACAAAGCCATCGAGAGGTAACTCCCCCCACTACATTATTTATCTCTCTCTCTCTCCTTAATTAGTCCTATTCTCTCTCTCTCTCTCCTTAATTAGTCCTATTCTCTCCCTCTCTCCTTAATTAGTCCTATTCTCTCTCTCTCTCCTTAATTAGTCCTATTCTCTCCCTCTCTCCTTAATTAGTCCTATTCTCTCTCTCTCTCTCCTTAATTAGTCCTATTCTCTCCCTCTCTCCTTAATTAGTCCTATTCTCTCCCTCTCTTTAATTAGTCATATTCTCTCTCTCCTTAATTAGTCCTATTCTCTCCCTCTCTCCTTAATTAGTCCTATTCTCTCCCTCTCTCCTTAATTAGTCCTATTCTCTCCCTCTCTCCTTAATTAGTCCTATTCTCTCCCTCTCTCCTTAATTAGTCCTATTCTCTCCCTCTCTCCTTAATTAGTCCTATTCTCTCCCTCTCTCCTTAATTAGTCCTATTCTCTCCCTCTCCTTAATTAGTCCTATTCTCTCTCCTTAATTAGTCCTATTCTCTCCCTCTCTCCTTAATTAGTCCTATTCTCTCCCTCTCTCCTTAATTAGTCCTATTCTCTCTCTCTCCTTAATTAGTCCTATTCTCTCTCTCTCCTTAATTAGTCCTATTCTCTCCCTCTCTCCTTAATTAGTCCTATTCTCTCCCTCTCTCCTTAATTAGTCCTATTCTCTCCCTCTCTCCTTAATTAGTCCTATTCTCTCTCTCCTTAATTAGTCCTATTCTCTCCCTCTCTCCTTAATTAGTCCTATCCTCTCTCTCTCCTTAATTAAGCCTATTCTCTATCTCCTTAATTAGTCCTATTCTCCCTTAATTAGTCCTATTCTCTTCCTCTCTCCTTAATTAGTCCTATCCTCTCTCTCTCCTTAATTAAGCCTATTCTCTATCTCCTTAATTAGTCCTATTCTCTCTCTCTCCTTAATTAGTCCTATTCTCTCTCTCTCTCCTTAATTAGTCCTATTCTCTCTCTCTCTCCTTAATTAGTCCTATTCTCCCTCTCTCCTTAATTAGTCCTATTCTCTCCCTCTCTCCTTAATTAGTCCTATTCTCTCCCTCTCTCCTTAATTAGTCCTATTCTCTCCCTCTCTCTTTAATTAGTCCTATTCTCTCCCTCTCTCTTTAATTAGTCCTATTCTCTCCCTCTCTCCTTAATTAGTCCTATTCTCTCTCTCTCCTTAATTAGTCCTATTCTCTCCCTCTCTCCCTTAATTAGTCCTATTCTCTCTCTCTCCTTAATTAGTCCTATTCTCTCTCTCTCTCCTTAATTAGTCCTATTCTCTCCTTCTCTCCTTAATTAGTCCTATTCTCTCCCTCTCCTTAATTAGTCCTATTCTCTCCCTCTCTCCTTAATTAGTCCTATTCTCTCTCTCTCCTTAATTAGTCCTATTCTCTCTCTCTCCTTAATTAGTCCTATTCTCTCCCTCTCTCCTTAATTAGTCCTATTCTCTCCCTCTCTCCTTAATTATTCCTATTCTCTCTCTCTCCTTAATTAGTCCTATTCTCTCCCTCTCTCCTTAATTAGTCCTATTCTCTCCCTCTCTCCTTAATTAGTCCTATTCTCTCCCTCTCTCCTTAAGTAGTCCTATTCTCTCTCTCTCTCCTTAATTAGTCCTATCCTCTCTCTCCTTAATTAGTCCTATTCTCCCTCTCCTTAATTAGTCCTATTCTTTCTCTCTCCTTAATTAGTCCTATTCTCTCTCTCTCTCTCTCTCTCCTTAATTAGTCCTATTCTCTCTCTCCTTAATTAGTCCTATTCTCTCTCTCTCTCTCTCTCCTTAATTAGTCCTATTCTCCCTCTCCTTAATTAGTCCTATCCTCTCTCTCCTTAATTATTCCTATTCTCTCTCTCTCCTTAATTAGTCCTATTCTCTCTCTCTCTCTCCTTAATTAGTCCTATTCTCTCTCTCCTTAATTAGTCCTATTCTCTCTCTCTCCTTAATTAGTCCTATTCTCTCTCTCCTTAATTAGTCCTATTCTCTCTCTCCTTAATTAGTCCTATTCTCTCCCTCTCTCCTTAATTAGTCCTATTCTCTCCCTCTCTCCTTAATTAGTCCTATTCTCTCTCTCTCCTTAATTAGTCCTATTCTCTCTCTCTCTCTCCTTAATTAGTCCTATTCTCTCTCTCCTTAATTAGTCCTATTCTCTCTCTCTCCTTAATTAGTCCTATTCTCTCTCTCTCCTTAATTAGTCCTATTCTCTCTCTCTCCTTAATTAGTCCTATTCTCTCTCTCTCCTTAATTAGTCCTATTCTCTCTCTCTCCTTAATTAGTCCTATTCTCTCTCTCTCTCTCCTTAATTAGTCCTATTCTCTCTCTCTTAATTAGTCCTATTCTCTCTCTCTCCTTAATTAGTCCTATTCTCTCTCTCCTTAATTAGTCCTATTCTCTCTCTCTCCTTAATTAGTCCTATTCTCTCTCTCTCCTTAATTAGTCCTATTCTCTCTCTCTCCTTAATTAGTCCTATTCTCTCTCTCTCTCTCCTTAATTAGTCCTATTCTCTCTCTCCTTAATTAGTCCTATTCTCTCTCTCTCCTTAATTAGTCCTATTCTCTCTCTCTCCTTAATTAGTCCTATTCTCTCTCTCTCCTTAATTAGTCCTATTCTCTCTCTCTCCTTAATTAGTCCTATTCTCTCTCTCCTTAATTAGTCCTATTCTCTCTCTCCTTAATTAGTCCTATTCTCTCTCTCCTTAATTAGTCCTATTCTCTCTCTCCTTAATTAGTCCTATTCTCTCTCTCCTTAATTAGTCCTTCTCTCTTTGTCTCCTTCACCTCTCAATCCTTTAATGTACATAACAGAGAACTCACCTCCCCCTCTCTCCCTCCCTTCCTCTCTCCCCCTCCCTCCCTCCCTCCCTCCTCTCTCCCTCCCTTCCTCTCTCCCTCCCTTCCTCTCTCCAGTGTTGACACCCAGAGAGATGGTTTAATATTCATCTATGACATGACCAACTCCAGCTATGGGAACTTTGACTATGAGCTCTGTGTCAAGATCCTCGACCTCCTCAAGGTAACACACCGCCTGTGTCCCAAATGACTCCCTGTCAGATGACTCCCTGTCCCAAATGACTCCCTGTGACTCCCTGTCCCAAATGACTCCCAAATGACTCCCTGTCCCAAATGACTCCCAAATGACTCCCTGTCCCAAATGACTCCCAAATGACTCCCAAATGACTCCCTGTCCCAAATGACTCCCTGTCCCAAATGACTCCCTGTCCCAAATGACTCCCTGTTCCAAATGACTCCCTGTCCCAAATGACTCCCTGTGACTCCCTGTCCCAAATGACTCCCTGTGTCTCCCTGTCCCAAATGACTCCCTGTGACTCCCTGTCCAAATGACTCCCTGTCCCAAATGACTCCCTGTCCCAAATGTCTCCCTGAATGACTCCCTGTCCCAAATGACTCCCTGACTCCCTGTCCCAAATGACTCCCTGTGACACCCTGTCCCAAATGACTCCCTGAATGACTCCCTGTCCCAAATGACTCCCTGAATGACTCCCTGTCCCAAATGACTCCCTGTCCCAACAATGCAGAGATAAAGTGAGAAAATGTACAAATAGAAAATATTAAATAACAATAATTAGGCTAAAAACAGTGTTTACCAGTACTGGTCAATGGGCCGTGTTACCAACAATGGGCCGTGTTAATAATTCAATGGCTAAAACTGTGGGCCGTTTACCAGTACTGGTCAATGGGCCGTGTACTGGTCAATGGGCCGTGTTACCAGTACTGGTCAATACTGGTCAATGGGCCGTTACCAGTACTGGTCAATGGGCGTGTTACCAGTACTGGTCAATGGGCCGTGTTACCAGTACTGGTCAATGGGCCGTGTTACCAGTACTGGTCAATGGGCCGTGTTACCAGTACTGGTCAATGGGCCGTGTTACCAGTACTGGTCAATGGGCCGTGTTACCAGTACTGGTCAATGGGCCGTGTTACCAGTACTGGTCAATGGGCCGTGTTACCAGAACCCAGTCAATGGGCCGTGTTACCAGTACTGGTCAATGGGCCCAGTACTGGTCAATGGGCAATTACCAGTACTGGTCAATGGGCGTGTTACCAGTACTGGTCAATGGGCCGTGTTACCAGTACTGGTCAATGGGCCCCAGTACTGGTCAATACCAGTACTGGTCAGAACCCAGGGCAATGGGCGTGTTACCAGTACTGGTCAGGGCCGTACTGGTCAATGGGCCGGCCAGTGTCAATACCAGTACTGGTCAATGGGCCGTGTTACCAGTACTGGTCAATGGGCGTGTTACCAGCCGTGTTACCAGTACTGGTCAATGGGCCGGGCCAGTACTGGTCAATGGGCCACCAGTACTGGTCAATGGGCCGTGTTACCAGTACTGGTCAATGGGCCGGGCCAGTACTGGTCAATGTTACCAGTACTGGTCAATGGGCCGTGTTACCAGTACTGGTCAATGGGCCGTACTGGTCAATGGGCAGTACTGGTCAATGGGCCAGTACAATGTCAATGGGCCGTGTCAATACCAGAACCCAGTCAATGGGCAGTCAACTGGTCAATGGGCCGTGTTACCAGAACCCAGTCAATGGGCCGTGTTACCAGAACCCAGTCAATGGGCCGTGTTACCAGAACCCAGTCAATGGGCCGTGTTACCAGAACCCAGTCAATGGGCCGTGTTACCAGTACTGGTCAATGGGCCGTGTTACCAGAACCCAGTCAATGGGCCGTGTTACCAGAACCCAGTCAATGGGCCGTGTTACAATCGTGTTACCAGAACCCAGTACCAGTACAATGGGCCGTGTTACATAGTACATTAGTCAATGGGCTCAATGGTCACTAGTAGTTCACTATATGGGGAATAGGGCTCTGGTCACTAGTAGTCCACTATATAGGGAATAGGGCTCTGGTCACTAGTAGTCCACTATATAGGGAATAGGGCCCTGGTCACTAGTAGTTCACTATATAGGGAATAGGGCCCTGGTCACTAGTAGTTCACTATATAGGGAATAGGACTCTGGTCACTAGTAGTTCACTATATAGGGAATAGGGCTCTGGTCACTAGTAGTTCACTATATAGGGAATAGGGCTCTGGTCACTAGTAGTTCACTATATAGGGAATAGGGCTCTGGTCATAGTAGTTCACTATATAGGGAATAGGGCTCTGGTCTATAGTAGTTCACTATATAGGGAATAGGACTCTGGTCACTAGTAGTTCACTATATAGGGAATAGGTCTCTGGTCACTAGTAGTTCACTATATAGGGAATAGGACTCTGGTCACTAGTAGTTCACTATATAGGGAATAGGGCTCTGGTCTAAAGTAGTTCACTATATAGGGAATAGGGCTCTGGTCACTAGTAGTTCACTATATAGGGAATAGGTCACTGGTCACTAGTAGTTCACTATATAGGGAATAGGGCTCTGGTCACTAGTAGTTCACTATATAGGGAATAGGACTCTGGTCACTAGTAGTTCACTATATAGGGAATAGGGCTCTGGTCTAAAGTAGTTCACTATATAGGGAATAGGGCTCTGGTCTAAAGTAGTTCACTATATAGGGAATAGGGCCCTGGTCACTAGTAGTTCACTATATAGGGAATAGGGCTCTGGTCACTAGTAGTTCACTACATACATACACTACTACATCTGGTCTATAGTAGTTCTTCCTCTCCTCTCCATCATCATCTCCATCATCCTCTTCCTCTCCTCTCTTCCTCTCCTCTCTTCATCATCCTCTCCCCTTTTTTGTCTGTTTCCATTCACTCGTTACCTGTGTGTGTGTGTGTGTGTGTGTGTCTCTCCTAGGGTGCGTTCCCAGCGCGTCTGAAGTGTGTGTTCATCGTGTCGTCTCCTCTCTGGTTCAGAGCTCCCTTCGCCGTCCTCAGACTCTTCGTACGTGAGAAGCTGAGAGAGAGGGTACGACCGTGTGTGTGTGTGTTTTGAGATGGTCACTGTGTTGGTGCGATACCATGTCTCTCAGGTGTGTGTGTGTGTGTGTGTGTGTGTGTGTGTGTGTGTGTGTTTTGAGATGGTCACTGTGTTGGTGCGATACCATGTCTCTCAGGTGTGTGTGTGTGGTGTGTGTGTGTGTGTGTGTGTGTGTGTGTGTGTGTGTGTGTGTTTGAGATGGTCACTGTGTTGGTGCGATACCATGTCTCTCAGGTGTGTGTGTGTGTGTGTGTGTGTGTGTGTGTGTGTGTGTGTGTGTGTGTGTGTGTGTGTGTTTTGAGATGGTCACTGTGTTGGTGCGATACCATGTCTCTCAGGTGTGTGTGTGTGTGTGTGTGTGTGTGTGTGTGTGTGTGTGTGTGAGATGGTCACTGTGTTGGTGCGATGCCATGTCTCTCAGTGTGTGTGCGCGTGCCTAACAGTCTCTCTCTCGCTCCCTCCCCAGGTGTGTACAGTGAAGGCCCACGAGCTGTCCAATTACATCCCAGTCTCTTCTCTTCCGGAACACCTGGACGGAACCTCCCGGTACAGCCACGTTGCCTGGATACAGTCCTGCGTCAACACACACACCGCCCCAGGCGACGCGCACACACACCCGCACGACACACACGACTGCGTGGGCAGCCTGTTGCTCTCGTACAACCTGGAGCCTCACAACGCTAACGCCGCCGCTACGTTAGCCGCTACGCAAACCTCCATAGACTCCCACTCGGATTCGCCGCTGCTGTTAGCCTCCGAGCTAGCGTCAGCGGCTACGGCTAACTCCAACTGCTACGACGACAGTAATGCTAACCCACACGTCCACTGTGGTACAGTGAACGGCAGGACTCGAGGCCGGGCCCAGAACAGCCCCCAGAGCTCTGGACCACAGAGGAATCGCCAACATTGGAACGGTTCTGCCCGTAACTACGGGGTCAAGGGAGGGTTGGGGGTTAATACCGTTGTTGGGGTTGTTAGCGGCGCTAGCCCCAATGCTAACAGCGCGAATGGTCGCCAGCCCCCTCCCCAGTCAGACACGCCCCCGGACACACCCCTCCACCACAAAGTAGTAGGAATTACGATGAGTTTCGGGTCAGAAACCCTCGTCGACGGAACAGCGAACGAGGAAGAGCGGGAAGGAGAGGAGGAGGAAGAGGATGAGGTAGATGGGGTGCCTCCTCTCCCTCAGAAGTCTCTCCCGCGCCACCCTCAACCCCCGCCGTCCCAGTGCCCCTCGCTCTGCGGCGCGTCTCAGCCGGACGAGGACCCTTGTCCCCAGGAAGAGGTGTCTGTACACATGCCTGACGGGGGAGGGATGAACGTGTTGGAGCTGGTGGAGCACGTGAAGAAGAGGAAGAAGAAAGGAATCTACCAGGAGTACGAAGAGATACGCAAGGAGCCTCCTACTGGTAGCTTTGACTACAGCAAGTTAGTCTCTCTCTCTGTCTCTCTCTCTGTCTCTCTCTCTCTGTCTCTCTCTCTGTCTCCTCCTCTCTCTCTCTCTCTCTCTGTCTCTCTCGCTCTCTGTCTCTCTGTCAAGCCCTCTCTCTCTCTCTCTCTCTCTCTCTGTCTCTCTGTCAAGCCTCTCTCTCTCTCTCTCTCTCTCTCTGTCTCTCTCTCTGTCTCTCTGTCTCTCTCTCTGTGTCTCTCTCTGTGTCTCTCTCTCTGTCTCTCTCTCTCTCTGTCTCTCTCTGTCTCTCTCGGTCTCTCTGTCTCTCTCTCTGTCTCTCTCTGTCTCTCTCTCTGTCTCTCTTTCTCTCTCTCTCTCTGTCTCTCTTTCTCTCTGTCTCTCTCTCTCTGTCTCTCTCTTTCTCTCTCTGTCTCTCTCTCTTTCTCTCTCCCTCCTCTCTCCCTCCCTCTCTCTGTCTCTCTCTCCCTCTCTGTGTCTCTCTCTCTCTCTATTTCTCTCTTTTTAATGCCAGTTAATAGTCTAATCTCTTTCTCTCTCCCTCCTTTTCACTTCCTTCCTTCCTCACTCTCTGTGTAGAAAGCTGTCCAATCAGATCAAGAACAGGTACAGTGATGTCCTCTGTCTGGACCAATCACGTGTCAGACTCTGCCAGCTCTGTGATGATGAGGACGAGGTATGTTTCAGGATAATTATTTATGTCTAAAATCAGAAATGGTGTGTTAACTCCCTATGGAGGAGAGTCACCCCCTCTATGCCACATTCAGAAAGTATTCAAACCTCTTGACTTTTTCCACATTTTGTTACGTTACAGCCTTATTCTAAAATGGACATTGGTTTTTTTCCCCATCATCAATCTACACACAAAAACCCATAATGACATCACAATACCCCATAATGACATCACAATACCCCATAATGACATCACAATACCCCATAATGACAAGGCAAAACGTTTTTTTTAAATAAAATAACTGAAATATCACATTTATTCAGACCCTTTTACTCAGTACTTTTGAACAGCCTCTATTTTTTACCTTTATTTAACTAGGGCAAGTCAGTTAAAGAACAAATTCTTATTTACAATGACGGCCTAGGAACGGTTGGTTAACTGCCTTGTTCAGGGGCAGAACGACAGATTTGTACCTTGTCAGCTCGGGGATTCGATCTAGTAACCTTTCACAATCCTGTCTCTGAGCTCTACGGACAATTCCTTCAACCTCACGGCTTGGTTTTTGATCTGACATGCATTGTCAACTGTGGGACCTTATATAGATGTGTGTGCCTTTCCAAATCATGTACAATCAATTTAATTTACCAGAACTGGTCAATGGACCGTGGAAAATTGGTCCACAGGTGGACTCCAATAGAGTTGTAGAAAAATCTCAAGGATGATCATTGGAAACAGGATGCACCTGAGCTTTGTTTCGACTTGAAAACTAATGTGTGCGTGTGTGTGTTCCAAGACGTCAGACTACATCAATGCTAGTCTTATGGACGGCTACAAGAGGAGCAACGCTTATATCGCAACTCAGGGTGAGTTGGGGAACATAGTTGGATAGGTCTGGGTAGTTGGATAGGTCTGGATAGGTCTGGGTAGTTGGATAGGGCTGGATAGTTGGATAGGTCTGGGTAGTTGGATAGGGCTGGATAGTTGGATAGGTCTGGGTAGTTGGATAGGTCTGGGTAGTTGGATAGGTCTGGATAGTTGGATAGGTCTGGATAGTTGGATAGGTCTGGGTAGTTGGATAATTGGATAGGGCTGGATAGTTGGATAGGTCTGGGTAGTTGGATAGGTCTGGGTAGTTGGATAATTGGATAGGGCTGGGTAGTTGGATAGGTCTGGGTAGTTGGATAATTGGATAGGGCTGGGTAGTTGGATAGGGCTGGATAGGTCTGGATAGTTGGATAGGTCTGGATAGTTGGATAGGGCTGGATAGTTGGATAGGTCTGGATAGGTGGATAGGGCTGGATAGGTCTGGATAGGTCTGGATAGGGCTGGATAGTTGGATAGGTCTGGATAGGTGGATAGGGCTGGATAGGTCTGGATAGTTGGATAGGTCTGGATAGGTCTGGATAGTTGGATAGGTCTGGATAGGGCTGGATAGTTGGATAGGTCTGGATAGGTGGATAGTTGGATAGGTCTGGATAGTTGGATAGGTCTGGATAGTTGGATAGGTCTGGGTAGTTGGATAGGGCTGGATAGGTCTGGGTAGGGCTGGATAGGTCTGGGAGGTTGGATAGGTCTGGGAGGTTGGATAGGGCTGGATAGGTCTGGGTAGTTGGATAGGGCTGGATAGTTGGATAGGGTTGGATAGGTCTGGATAGGGCTGGATAGGTATGGATAGGGCTGGATAGGTCTGGGTAGTTGGATAGGGCTGGATAGGTCTGGGTAGTTGGATAGGGCTGGATAGGTATGGATAGGGCTGGATAGGTATGGATAGGGCTGGATAGGTCTGGGTAGTTGGATAGGGCTGGATAGGTCTGGGTAGTTGGATAGGTCTGGGTAGTTGGATAGGGCTGGATAGTTGGATAGGTCTGGGTAGTTGGATAGGTCTGGGTAGCTGGATAGGTCTGGATAGTTGGATAGTTGGATAGGGCTGGATAGTTGGATAGGTCTGGATAGTTGGATAGGTCTGGATAATTGGATAGGTCTGGATAATTGGATAGGTCTGGATAGTTGGATAGGTCTGGGTAGTTGGATAGGTCTGGGTAGTTGGATAGGGCTGGATAGTTGGATAGGTCTGGGTAGTTGGATAGGTCTGGGTAGTTGGATAGGTCTGGATAGTTGGATAGGTCTGGATAGTTGGATAGGTCTGGATAATTGGATAGGTCTGGATAGTTGGATAGGTCTGGGTAGTTGGATAGGTCTGGGTAGTTGGATAGGTCTGGGTAGTTGGATAGGTCTGGGTAGTTGGATAGGTCTGGATAGTTGGATAGGTCTGGGTAGTTGGATAGGTCTGGGTAGTTGGATAGGGCTGGATAGTTGGATAGGTCTGGATAGGGCTGGATAGTTGGATAGGGCTGGATAGTTGGATAGGGTTGGATAGGTATGGGTAGTTGGATAGGTATGGATAGGGCTGGATAGGTCTGGGTAGTTGGATAGGTATGGATAGGGCTGGATAGGTCTGGGTAGTTGGATAGGGCTGGATAGGTCTGGGTAGTTGGATAGGTCTGGGTAGTTGGATAGGGCTGGATAGTTGGATAGGTCTGGGTAGTTGGATAGGTCTGGGTAGTTGGATAGTTGGATAGGGCTGGATAGTTGGATAGGGTTGGATAGGTCTGGATAGTTGGATAGGTCTGGATAATTGGATAGGTCTGGATAATTGGATAGGTCTGGATAGTTGGATAGGTCTGGGTAGTTGGATAGGTCTGGGTAGTTGGATAGGGCTGGATAGTTGGATAGGTCTGGGTAGTTGGATAGGTCTGGATAGTTGGATAGGTCTGGATAGTTGGATAGGTCTGGATAGTTGGATAGGTCTGGATAGTTTGGTAGGGCTGGATAGGTCTGGATAGGTCTGGATAGTTGGATAGGTCTGGATAGGTGGATAGGTCTGGATAGGTGGATAGGTCTGGATAGGTGGATAGGTCTGGATAGGTGGATAGGTCTGGATAGTTGGATAGGTCTGGATAGGTCTGGATAGGTGGATAGGTCTGGATAGTTGGATAGGTCTGGATAGGTCTGGATAGTTGGATAGGTCTGGATAGTTGGATAGGGCTGGATAGTTTGGTAGGTCTGGATAGTTGGATAGGTCTGGATAGTTGGATAGGTCTGGGTAGTTGGATAGGTCTGGATAGTTGGATAGGTCTGGATAGTTGGATAGGTCTGGATAGTTGGATAGGTCTGGGTAGTTGGATAGGTCTGGATAGTTGGATAGGTCTGGATAGGTCTGGGTAGTTGGATAGGTCTGGATAGTTGGATAGGTCTGGATAGTTGGATAGGTCTGGATAGGGCTGGATAGTTGGATAGGGTTGGATAGGTCTGGGTAGTTGGATAGGTATGGATAGGGCTGGATAGGTCTGGGTAGTTGGATAGGGCTGGATAGGTCTGGGTAGTTGGATAGGTCTGGGTAGTTGGATAGGGCTGGATAGTTGGATAGGTCTGGGTAGTTGGATAGGTCTGGGTAGTTGGATAGGTCTGGGTAGTTGGATAGTTGGATAGGGCTGGATAGTTGGATAGGGTTGGATAGGTCTGGATAGTTGGATAGGTCTGGATAATTGGATAGGTCTGGATAATTGGATAGGTCTGGATAGTTGGATAGGTCTGGGTAGTTGGATAGGTCTGGGTAGTTGGATAGGGCTGGATAGTTGGATAGGTCTGGGTAGTTGGATAGGTCTGGATAGTTGGATAGGTCTGGATAGTTGGATAGGTCTGGATAGTTGGATAGGTCTGGATAGGTGGATAGGTCTGGATAGTTGGATAGGTCTGGATAGTTTGGTAGGGCTGGATAGGTCTGGATAGTTGGGTAGGTCTGGATAGTTGGATAGGTCTGGATAGGTGGATAGGTCTGGATAGGTGGATAGGTCTGGATAGTTGGATAGGTCTGGATAGGTCTGGATAGTTGGATAGGTCTGGATAGGTCTGGATAGTTGGATAGGTCTGGATAGGTCTGGATAGTTGGATAGGTCTGGATAGTTGGATAGGTCTGGATAGGTCTGGATAGGTCTGGATAGTTGGATAGGTCTGGATAGTTGGATATGTCTGGATAGTTGGATAGGTCTGGATAGTTTGGTAGGTCTGGATAGTTTGGTAGGTCTGGATAGTTGGATAGGTCTGGATAGTTGGATAGGTCTGGATAGTTGGATAGGTCTGGATAGTTGGATAGGTCTGGATAGGTCTGGATAGGTCTGGATAGGTCTGGATAGTTGGGTAGGTCTGGATAGGTCTGGATAGGTCTGGATAGTTGGGTAGGTCTGGATAGTTGGGTAGGTCTGGATAGTTGGATAGGTCTGGGTAGTTGGATAGGTCTGGATAGGTCTGGATAGTTGGGTAGGTCTGGATAGTTGGATAGGTCTGGATAGTTGGATAGGTCTGGATAGGTCTGGATAGGGCTGGAAAGTTGTGGTTTGACTTATGGTTGAGTTATAGTTTCACTGTTGTGGTTGTGTTGTGATTGAGTTGGGGTTTGACTGCTTTGGTTGAGTTATGGTCTTTTTATGGTTGTGTTGTGTTTTGACAGCTTTGGTTGAGTTGTGGTTGTGTTGTGGTTGTGGTTGTTTTATGGTTGTGTTGTGGTTGTTTTATGGTTGTGTTGTCGTTGACAGGTCCTCTGCCGAAGACGTTTGGTGATTTCTGGCGCATGGTGTGGGAGCAGATGGTGCTGATAGTTGTCATGACTACCAGGTAACCCTTGAGTTCTAATGCACACTAACACTGACTGACTGGGTTCAACCTCACCAACACCGACAGACTGGGTTCAACCTCACCAACACTGACTGACTGGGTTCAACCTCACCAACACCGACAGACTGGATTCAACCTCACCAACACTGACTGACTGGATTCAACCTCACCAACACTGACAGACTGGGTTCAACCTCACCAACACTGACAGACTGGGTTCAACCTCACCGACACTGACAGACTGGGTTCAACCTCACCAACACCGACAGACTGGGTTCAACCTCACCAACACTGACTGACTGGGTTCAACCTCACCAACACCGACAGACTGGATTCAACCTCACCAACACTGACTGACTGGATTCAACCTCACCAACACTGACAGACTGGGTTCAACCTCACCAACACTGACAGACTGGGTTCAACCTCACCAACACTGACAGACTGGGTTCAACCTCACCGACAGACTGGGTTCAACCTCACCAACACTGACAGACTGGGTTCAACCACACCAACAGACTGGGTTCAACCACACCAACAGACTGGGTTCAACCTCACCAACAGACTGGGTTCAACCTCACCAACAGACTGGGTTCAACCTCACCAACAGACTGGGTTCAACCTCACCAACAGACTGGGTTCAACCTCACCAACACTGACAGACTGGGTTCAACCTCACCAACAGACTGGGTTCAACCTCACCAACAGACTGGGTTCAACCTCACCGACACCGACAGACTGGGTTCAACCTCACCGACACCGACAGACTGGGTTCAACCTCACCGACACCGACTGACTGGGTTCAACCTCACCGACACCGACTGACTGGGTTCAACCTCACCGACACCGACTGACTGGGTTCAACCTCACCGACACCGACTGACTGGGTTCAACCTCACCGACACCGACTGACTGGGTTCAACCTCACCGACAGACTGGGTTCAACCTCACCAACACCGACAGACTGGGTTCAACCTCACCAACACCGACAGACTGGGTTCAACCTCACCAACACCAACAGACTGGGTTCAACCTCACCAACAGACTGGGTTCAACCTCACCGACACCGACTGACTGGGTTCAACCTCACCGACAGACTGGGTTCAACCTCACCGACACCGACAGACTGGGTTCAACCTCACCGACAGACTGGGTTCAACCTCACCAACAGACTGGGTTCAACCTCACCAACAGACTGGGTTCAACCTCACCAACACTGACAGACTGGGTTCAACCTCACCAACACTGACAGACTGGGTTCAACCTCACCAACACTGACTGACTGGGTTCAACCTCACCAACACTGACAGACTGGGTTCAACCTCACCAACACTGACTGACTGGGTTCAACCTCAC